>NW_025256647.1:0-1839 GCF_018294505.1 Triticum aestivum
GTCCGCTTACCCAGCTCCGAGGGTTATTCATGGAGAATCCATTCAATGGATTCGTGTGGAGGAATTCCTCCTTCTCCCCCTTGTACAAGCCGGACAGGATCTTCACCAGATCGGCGGCCGATCCCGGCCCCGTGCGGCCATGACGGGAGGCGTCATTCTCCCCGGTAAAATCTCACATAGGGTGGCCCCTATATTGGAGCGGCTGCACCCCTCGCATAATGCATGTGGCCATGACTCCAATCATGGTTAATCCGGAATGGGCTAGTAGCCGTATCCGGCCCATCAGATAGTGGACGCTCCTATCATCCTCCCGTTGAGGGCTCCGCGGGCGCCAACTCAGGCGTTTCTTCAGAGGAGCTTTGCTAAACTCCAGGAGGCCGATCCGAACTGGATCAGGCAGCGGGGTGTCTTCCATATAGAACCACTCCGAAGGCCAGTCTTCAGACGCCTTCTTCGGGGTTCCGGATAGATATCCAGTCCCGGCGATGCGCCATATTTCGGCTCCGCCCACTTGATGTATCGACCCCCCGTGAGAACGGGGTACGAGGCAAAACAGCCTCTTCCACAGTGCAAAATGGGGCTCGATGCCCAAGAACAGCTCGCAAAGAGCTACAAAGCCCGCAATGTGCAAAATGGAGGCAGGCGTGAGGTGGTGAAGTTGGAGTCCATAGAACTCCAGGAGCCCCTGGAGAAACGGATGTATAGGAAATCTGAGTCCCCTTATTAAGTAGGGGACGAAGCATACCCGCTCTCCTTTGGAGCGATTGGGGACGCTCTCCACCTGCTTCCCACCCTTGTAGGTGGCCAGTCCGGCTCGAACCGGAACCATAAACGCCGGGGGAAGGTATCCCTCTGCTTGGAGCGTCACTAACTCGCTATGCGGGACTGAGCATCTCCCCCAATCTCCTGGCTGAGGACTGGGAGCGCGAGAAGAGGAGTCGCGTCGACTGTCCATGTTGGAATGGATTTTTTGTCAGATGCGCCTCGATGAGTACTTGCGGAAAGAGGATGGTGTGATTTGGATCTGAATCCTCGCCTCTCTTATAGGCAGCTTATTCGCGCAGCTAGGGGGTAAAACGTAAGAATAACCTGGCTTTTCGCATTCATACAACACGTGGAAGAAGGCCATTATTGGACGTGGAAGCCAAGGAGGGCAACATTTATGAAGAAACCGGACACTATCCGGCAAACACCTAGAGCGTGAAGGAGAACCCACCTTGCAAACGCCAAAGACAACATACCCGTCGGACTCGTCGTCATTGAAGCCTGGTTCGGGGGCTACTGAGGGAGTCCTGGACTAGGGGGTGTCCGGATAGCCGAACTACCATCATCGGCCGGACTCCAAGACTATGAAGATACAAGATTGAAGACTTCATCTCGTGTCCGGATGGGACTTTCCTTGGCGTGGAAGGCAAGCTTGGCGATACGGATATGTAGATCTCCTACCATTGTAACCAACTCTGTGTAACCCTAGCCCTCTCCGGTGTCTATATAAACTGGATGGCTTTAGTCCGTAGGACGAACAACAATCGTACCATAGGCTAGCTTCTAGGGTTTAGCCTCCTTGATCTCGTGGTAGATCTACTCTTGTAACACATATCATCAACATTAATCAAGAAGGACGTAGGGTTTTACCTCCATCAAGAGGGCCCGAACCTGGGTAAAACATCGTGTCCCTTGTCTCCTGTTACCATCCGCCTAGACGCATAGTTTGGGACCCCCTAGCCGAGATCCGCCGGTTTTGACACCGACACCGGGACTTGCATGGGGTTAAGACAGTGGATACGTAGTACACTGGTTTTTGAAGAGGGAATTTGTGCCCTTCTGTTTCTCGTTCAA
>NW_025256648.1:0-1839 GCF_018294505.1 Triticum aestivum
ATTCATAATCAAGTGATTCCAAAATCCCATCAGTATGGAGTTTCTTCATGCGCTTTACACCAATATGACCTAAACGGCAGTGCCACAAATAAGTTGCACTATCATTATTAACTTTGCATCTTTTGGCTTCATTATTATGAATATGTGTATCACTACGATCGAGATCCAACAAACCATTTTATTGGGTGTATGACCATAGAAGGTTTTATTCATGTAAACAGAACAACAATTATTCTCTAATTTAAATGAATAACCGTATTGCAACAAACATGATCAAATCATATTCATGCTCAACGCAAACACCAAATAACACTTATTTAGTTTCAACACTAATCCCAAAAGTATAGGGAGTGTGCGATGATGATCATATCAATCTTGGAACTACTTCCAACACACATCGTCACCTCGCCTTTTACTAGTCTCTGTTTATTCTGCAACTCCCATTTCGAGTTACTACTCTTAGCAACTGAACCAGTATCAAATGCCGAGGGGTTGCTATAAACACTAGTAAGTACAAATCAATAACATCTCTATCCAATATACCTTTGTTCACTTTGCCATCCTTCTTATCCACCAAATACTTGGGGCAGTTCTGTAGGGGAACGTAGCAGAAATTCAAAATTTTCTACGCATCACCAAGATCAATCTATGGAGTAATCTAGCAACGAGGGGAAGGGGAGTGAATCTACATACCCTTGTAGATCGCGATGCGGAAGCGTTGCAAGAACGCGGATGAGGGAGTCGTACTCGTAGCGATTCAGATCGCGGTTGATTCCGATCTAAGCACCGAAAGTACGGTGCCTCCGCGTTCAACACACGTACAGCCCGGTGACGTCTCCCACGCCTTGATCCAGCAAGGAGAGAGGGAGAGGTTGGGGAAGACTCCATCCAGCAGCAGCACGACGGCGTGGTGGTGATGGAGGAGCGTGGCAATCCCGCAGGGCTTCGCCAAGCACCGCGGGAGAGGAGGAGGAGGGAGAGGGGTAGGGCAGCACCAAAAGGAGACTTTCTCGTGTGTGTATGGCAGCCCAAACCTCAAGTATATATAGGGGGGAAGGGGGCTGCGCCCCCCTTAGGGTTTCCACCCCCAAGAGGAGGCGGCCAGCCCTAGATCCCATCAAGGGGGGCGGCCAAGGGGAGGAGAGGGGGAGGCGCCCCACTAGATGGGCCCTAAGGCCCATCTGGACCTAGGGTTTGCCCCCTCCCACTCTCCCATGCGCCTGGGCCTTGGTGGGGGGGCGCACCAGCCCACCTGGGGCTGGTCCCCTCCCACACTTGGCCCACGCAGCCTTCTGGGGCTGGTGGCCCCACTTGGTGGACCCCGGGGACCCTCCCGGTGGTCCCGGTACATTACCGATTTCACCCGAAACTTCTCCGGTGACCAAAACAGGACTTCCCATATATAAATCTTTACCTCCGGACCATTTCGGAACTCCTCGTGACGTCCGGGATCTCATCCGGGACTCCGAACAACATTCGGTAACCACGTACATACTTTCCCTATAACCCTAGCATCATCGAACCTTAAGCGTGTAGACCCTACGGGTTCGGGAACCATGCAGACATGACCGAGACGTTCTCCGGTCAATAACCAACAGCGGGATCTGGATACCCATGTTGGCTCCCACATGTTCCACGATGATCTCATCGGATGAACCACGATGTCGGGGATTCAATCAATCCCGTATTCAATTCCCTTTGTCTATCGGTATGTTACTTGCCCGAGATTCGATCGTCGGTATCCTTATACCTTGTTCAATCTCGTTACCGGCAAGTCTCTTTACTCGTTCCGTAACTCACATCATCCCGTGATCAACTCCTTGGTCACATTGTGCACAT
>NW_025256649.1:0-1839 GCF_018294505.1 Triticum aestivum
ATAAGGAACAAATAAAGTCCCTAACAAGCACCTATACATCATCTCACTACTGAGTGAAATACAGGCATGCCCCTCATCATGTAACCTCTCCATTTCACAAACATTATAGTTCCATGTTTATTCAATCACCAAGATTTCTGGGCTTTCGCCACAGTCCAAATTCCTGAAGTTGAATTCATGACAGACGTGTAACTAGATACATTATGATGTTTCACAACAAACAAGTACAAAAAGGAACTCCCAACGCTGTGCCGTAACAAATAACAGTGACAAATGGGTCAAAATGCCTTCCGCTACCAATTTTTAACCAAAAGCTGAAAATAAATCAGATACTTAAGACAGAAGTAAAACAAGCCATCATATTCGTCCACATATGTTAATATTATTTGCACCATCCGATCAAAAAAATTAATGGCTCACATTTAAAACTAAGTTCTCCCCCATTAAGCAGGTCCTGCTTAATTAAGTGGGTAAAGTAATGTCGTAGAAAAGTACACGAAAGTGCGTGTCCATTTGAATGGCTTAATCAGAGCTTCAAGTCTTCTGGAACCATGCCGCTGGCACCCAAAACAAGTTAGTGGCATTCATACCTGCATTAGCTTATGTCTCTTTTTCTTGGTACTTGCCTCTGATTATTTATAATTGTGCGCACTAGCAACATTGATAATGACTCCTCAGAGTCGACATGAGAATAGACTTGGTCCATTCTTTTTACAAAGTAGGTAGGATATGCCCACCTTTGGTTAGAAATATTCAGCTGATTATCAGACTAATGTTAATTTATGTATCAGGCAGGTCGTTCAGAATAATGTTAATTTGTTGAAACTAGAAAAGTCATCGATTCTTTCTCAGGTATGTACATTCTTTCCAAAGCTGGTTATTACATAAATGATGAGTATTGTATATTCAGTGATACGTACACTAGTGCATTGGCTAGAAGCAAGCGCTCTGTCAAAACTGTACACTTCTATAGTAGTTCAGATTTCAGAAGCTATTCTGCTGTACAATATCCCTTCCTTTTAAATATGTACTTTATGGATCAACTTGAAGGAGGTCATATTACCTTTCCCTGCAGGTTGAACATCAATGGGTTCATATGTTAATATAGTAGAAACAGAAACAATAAAAGGAGGCGAATAATTCGAACTCGACATTTTTTAACTGAAGTTAACAGCTAAAACTATCCCATGAGCAGAGCTAAAATTAATGGCTCAAATCTAAACAAGCTGCAAAGCAGGGATGCTCAAAAAAGAAAGAAAAGCAGAAGCTTTTCTTGAGCTTGGGCACTAATAGCTGCTCCTACTCGAGAAACCATGGAGGAAATGGCGGCATCCGATGCCAAATCCCTCGGCCTCTCCGCCCCCTTTTACTCCTACATTCACCGAATCAAATGGGGAAAAAATCCCCCCTCTTTCCCCCTCTTCCCTCACGGAACAAACAGATGCTACAGATATCCAAGAAGAACATGCAGTGGCTTCTTCGAGAGCAAGAAGTGCAAGAATGGATCCAAGGTACGCCATTGGAGGGCAGGGAGGAAAAATCTCTTACCTCTCGTCTTTCCTCTCTCTCTCTCATCCGGGTCTTCTCTCCTGTTCTTGTTCTTCTTCTGCTTCTCACTCCTCTCTTTCCACTGCCGCTGTCTGCTAGTGTGTGACTGCGTGCGCCGAGCCGAGCGTGGAGGGGCGAGCGCCGAGCCGAGCGTGGAGGGGCGGCGCCGCGGCCTGGCTCGGTGGAGGGGCGGGCGCAGGGGCGGACTCCGGTGGCGGGGAGGGCCGCGGGGCACGCCGCGGTGGCCGGGAGGGCCGCGGGGAGGGGGCGGCGCCGCGGCCTGGAACAGTG
>NW_025256650.1:0-1839 GCF_018294505.1 Triticum aestivum
GCAAGCTCACACTGGATGTGATAGAACTTAGCTCAGATTCGATGATCTGGGACATTTCCTAGTTTCTTTGCCCATTGCAGAATATCGGCATCGCCGGATCTAGGTGACATGCGAAGGTTTTGGTGATCTCGTCTGTACTCCAGCATGTGGTGGAGGACATAGAATCCATCATTGAGAGTGCCTCTCAGTTGCTGGATGCAGCTGAAGTCGGTCTTAGGGCCGAAGCAGGGCGCGCGATTCCTTGTCTTCTTGAGCGTGATCTCTCCAGCCCGTTGGCAGTAGATTAAGATAGCACTGTCAAGAACAGACTTGATGTGGGTGTAATCCTTTTTGTTCATGTTCTTTTATGCAACTCTACTGATAACCCTCTGTGTATAAGGTTTTCCCTAGTAGTGAGTTATTTACCTAAATGATAAAAATTAGCTTATAGTGGTCAACTTATGATGATCATTATGGTGAGACATTGTTATATCACTACCATCATGATGAGTTGTTATATCAGTACGATGATGCTGAGTTGTTATATGACTATGATGATGATGAGTTGTTAGATCATTGCTGCTGTATGAAAATTTATATAAGGGTGTATAAATATAGTATAAATATGCTGAAATGAAACACAAAGATATAGTAGTGGTACGATGTAATGCCCAACGCTACTGTTATTTAGCAGTAGCACGCGTCCTACCCCACGCTACTACTAAGAAATGTAGGAGTAGCGCCGGCCGCTACTACTAAAAGTTAGTTGTAGTGTGCTAGCAGTAGCAAGGGTCCCCGCGCTACTGCTAGGCCATTACCTCGAGCTACAACTAGGGTTTTTCCTAGTAGTGGTTGGCCTTTGTCATGGTCATCAAGCAATCCTCGGTAGGTCCAATCCGGTGCCGCGAGGTCAGGGTCGGCGAGGACAAAATCTGGTGCCACCTGCGTTTCACGAAGGAGGAAGAGCACCGGTGATCACCTTCCGACTTGGGGGTGAGGGCTTTGTATCGCTCGGAGATGAGGAGAACGACCAGCGCGACCTAGCACCAAAGAGGTAGTATTCCCACCGGCTAGGCAGTTTCGCCGGAGAGGGCCGGGAAGCCGCCTTATCCATCTCGTGACACCATCTCCTTCATACACTTTTATTACATGTTTCCATTACGTTTTGACTAGTCGTGTCACACACTACTCAAGTTAATTTTGCCACTCATCCATCAGAATTTCCATTTTTGGCCCCTTGGTGGCTGGCAGGTGGGAACTGTTCATTTCACCTTTTTGGCCACAGTCATTTCCCTATTCATGTGACCCCAGCCACAACTCACACCAGCCCTGACTAAATCTAGTCACTAGAATGGCTCTGACGCATTGCCCACCAACCAGCCTCCATTGTGCCCAGCTCTTTACTCCGCCACAATCTTGAACTCTACTCTCGACGACTATGATGCTTAGATGGCACCGACAATAAATAGGAGAAGCATTGAGGTGATGAAATTGACGGAATTCACAACGACGGCCAGACGATCTTGTATCGACAAATTCATCCTCACTAGTAGCTCTCATGTCGACTTGTCTTGCCAAAATCATTTCCTCGAGTCTATGTACAGATCTGCCGCTGCCCTTGAGCACAGCTTCATTTGCATAAACTCCTACTACATTTCGCATAATAATAACTCCTTCTACTAAATATATGTGAAATTCAAGCTGACTGCATGCTTTAGCTCTCTTTATTATAAGTATGATTGACCCTTCGTTCAATAATACAAGGTGCATCAGTTTTCACGAACGAATGTTTCACCAATATTACAAAATAAAATATCAATAATTATAATATAAAATACAATATAACTTTTCATGATCGAT
>NW_025256651.1:0-1839 GCF_018294505.1 Triticum aestivum
TAGAGAGGGTTACGGAAAAAACTGGATGCACTTCGTGTACAAACTGGACAATCTCTTTCGGAGTATCAGGGTTCCGGACGAGAACTCATCTGTCACACTGGCACTTCATTTTTTTAAACTTATTACAACTCCAGACTTTTTTGCGTTCCGTACGCACCATTCAAAGCGACGTCATCAATTTTCAAATCTTTCTGACATCATTTGCTATTTTTTAGTCATTTACCGATTTGTTTACAGAGCCAAATGACCGTGAAATTGAAAATCACTACAAAATGAACTCTGAAAATGTCGAAACTTGGCATGGTTTCATCATTTCACCCACATAGCATGTGCAAAAGAGTAGAGAGGGTTACGGAAAAAACTGGATGCACTTCGTGTACAAACTGGACAATCTCTTTCGGAGTATCAGGGTTCCGGACGAGAACTCATCTGTTACACTGGCACTTCATTTCTTTAAACTTATAACAACTCCAGACTTTTTTTGTGTTCCGTACGCACCATTGAAAGCGACGTCTTCAATTTTCAACACTTTCTGACATCATTTGCTATTTTTCTGTCATTTACCGATTTGTTTAGAGAGCTAAATAACCGGAAATTGAAAATCACTACAAAATGAAATATGAAAATGTCGAAACTTGCCATGGTATCATCATTTCACCCACATAGCATGTGCAAAAGAGTAGAGAGGGCTACAGAAAAAACTGGACGCACTTCGTGTAGAAACTGGACAATCTCTTTCGAAGTATCAGGGTTTCTGACGAGAACTCATCTGTTACATGGGCACTTCAGTTTTTTAAACTTATTACAACTCCAGACTTTTTTGCGTTCCGTACGCACCATTCAAAGCAACATCATCAATTTTCAAAACTTTCTGACATCATTTGCTATTTTTTAGTCATTTACCGATTTGTTTACAGAGCTAAATGACCGTGAACTTGAAAATCACTACAAAATGAAATCTGAAAATTTCGAAACTTGGCATGGTATCATCATTTCACCCATATAGCATGTGCAAAAGAGTAGAGAGGGTTACGGCAAAAACTGGACGCACTTCGTCTAAAAACAGGAAAATCTCTTTCGGAGTATCAAGGTTCCGGACGAGAACTCATCTGTTACACTGGCACTTCATTTTTTTAAACTTATTACAACTCCAGAATTTTTTTGCGTTCCGTACGCACCATTCAAAGCGAAGTCATCAATTTTTAACACTTTCTGACATCATTCTATTTTTCAGTCATTTACCGATTTGTTTAGAGATCTAAATGACCGTGAAATTGAAAATCACTACAAAATAAAATATGAAAATGTCGAAACTTGGCATGGTATCATCATTTCACCCACATAGCATGTACAAAAGAGTAGAGAGGGTTACGGCAAAAACTGGATGCACTTCGTGTACAAACTGGACAATCTCTTTCGAAGTATCAGGGTTTCTGACGAGAACTCATCTGTTACATGGGCACTTCATTTTTTTTAACTTATTACAACTCCAGACTTTTTTGCATTCCGTACGCACCATTCAAAGCGACGTCATCAATTTTCAAATCTTTCTGAAATCATTTGCTATTTTTTAGTCATTTACCGATTTGTTTACACAGCCAAATGACCGTGAAATTGAAAATCACTACAAAATGAACTCTGAAAATGTTGGAACTTGGCATGGTATCATCATTTGAACCCGCATAGCATGTGTAAAAGAATAGAGAGGGTCACGGCGAAAACTGGACGCACTTCGTGTACAAACTTGACAATCTCTTTCGGAGTATCAGGCCTTCGGACGAGAACTCATCTGTCACACGGGCACTTCAATGTTTCTTAAACTTATTTCAACTCCAGACT
>NW_025256652.1:0-1839 GCF_018294505.1 Triticum aestivum
TCGTGCACGTTTGTAGTCGGATCGTCAAAGTCGTCTCCACCAAATCGATAGTTATCATCTCATCGAAAGATCGGGACACCCTCGCCTCTATCAAGTGGTATCAGTTTTCAGGTTGCTCGGTGAGAATTTCCAGTTTTTCCTAGATTAGATTTTTTTTCTTACCTATTGTCCAAGAAAAAGCCACAAAAAAAGTTAGATCTGTTCATCCTTTATCCAAGCCAGTCTGAGCCTTTGCAATTTTCTATTCATTGCTTGCATAGTTGAATTATCGGTTGCATCGTCGTGTCAGTTGCTGGTCTTAGTGTCTAGTTCCTTTAGAGTTTCGAGTTCTGTTCACATTAGTCACGCCGCCGCTGCATCATTATCCCTTCCGCCGTCCACCATCCCATCTATTAATTTCCACCACGTGCTACGCACTGTTCATTGTCATAATCATAGTTGAGGTCATTCACATCTTCGCCTAATCCAATCTCCATCTTATCTAGTTTGTCTTGGAAAGAGGGAGAAAAAAAAGAGAGAGAGAAAAAAGAGAAAAAAGGAAAGAAAAAAAAAAGAAAAAGAGAGAGAAGAAAAAGAAAAAAAAGCGTGAGAAAAAAAAAGGAGAGAAAAAAAATCGAATCTATCTAGAATCAATCTCGTACCTGAATTCGGATTGGAATCTGTTTTGCGCACTGTTCAGTAAAACAGGTGTATCTTCCTCATACGAAGTCCGTTTTGGCTCCGTGAGTACTCAAATTGAAGCTAGCGACGAGCCGCATCTAAATAGTTGCAGAAGCTAGTTCAATATTTGACACCTCAAAATCGGCTTCTAAATAGGTCTTTTTGCCCTCTGAAGTTCGTGAACATAGCTTGTTTCAATTTTTCAGGCCAGTTTTAGAATTCTTTGACTCCTCATATCAACTCGGAATTGAGTGATTCTTTTTGCATTGGAAAGCTTGAGTTAGTAGCATTCTTTGAAAGAATTTATCAGAAAATTGTCTCAAACTTTTCAAGAGGAAAGTTGGAGAGAGAGTTGTTGTATATCCTGCTTGGCAGTTGTTTTTCATCATTATCTTCACTGCCGTTGTGATCTTCACTTATATCTTGCTGTCAAGAGCTACTTAGTATCCTTCATTGATGCTAGTTTTGCTACGCCGTGACCTCATTAGTGTTCTAGGCTCGCGTCTCTAGTCCGGTCTAGCCTAGGACCAGCACAGTACCGTCGTTGAGCGTTTATTCAACATTGCATCTTTGAATTGATTATTGGTAATCTTTTGCTACCATATATAGCCAACCCAGCTCCACATATTTCTACACCGTGTATACGTACACTCCCCTGGCAATCGCTTTACTCAATATTCGGAGTTACTTGACACCGCTGGTTGCTGATCACCGCCTGCTGCATGGTAAGAACTTGTAAGACATTGATATTTGCTTTACTGTGAGCGTTTTACCACCACATCCTAGTAGTTATAGGAATATTATTTTTGGGTTTTGTTTCTTGTTCTACTAATCATGACAGGATCCAGAGTCAATTCATGGGCTTTGTCGATCGCGGGAGACGTGCCACCACCTTTGCAAATACCACAACCGTCACGAGAGGTGCACAAACATCCAAATGCACATGATCAGGTTAATGTATCTATACCACCATTTAATGGCCGTTTTAAACCTGCTTTATATATTGAATGGGAGTTCGACATAAAAAATATATTTGCTTCCCATAATTTCAATGAACATAAAAAGGTTAAGGTTGCGGTTGGTTCTTTCACTGGTTATGCTTTGGTTTGGTGGAGTGAATATTGTCGGTTACACCCTGATTATATACCTACTACTTGGGATGATTTGAAACTTGCCATG
>NW_025256653.1:0-1839 GCF_018294505.1 Triticum aestivum
CGGGACTAATGGGTCGTTACTAATGCCCTAGCCCTTTAGTTCCGGTTCTTACACGAACCGGGACAGATGGGCCTCCACATGGCCGGTGCGGCGAGCCCAGGCAGGAGGGCCTTTGGTCCCGGTTGGTGGCACTAACCGGGACCAATAGGCATCCACGCGTCAGCATTTCAGGGGCTGGGGTTTTTGTTTTTTTTAAAGGGGGGGGGGGTTGGGGGTTTTGGGGGGTTAATTTAGGTGTTTCATATATTGTGTTAGGTAGCTAATTAATAGAGGGAAGTGTCCTCTCTTATCTCCGTGCTTGGTCGACGCTACGTACTATATACGTATAGAGAGGACTAGACACGCTAGCTAGTAAGCAAGTGAATGAAACTGAAGACCGTCATGAACATACATGCATACAGAGTGAAGTGATATCGACCACCTCTCCTTCTCCGAGAGATTGGTAGAACAACAAGTCCTCGTATATCTATCCGACACTACCGGTTACATATATACAATAATTATCTCTTACAATATAATCTCCTAATTATATATGTACACAGGGTCCACATAGTATTCTCCGTTTTCAGCGATCACGTGGTCAAGGAAGAATGCCGCCAATTCCTCTTGAATTGCTCGCATACGATCTGGTGGTAGGAGTTCATCCCGCATCGGAAAGATCTAATTTGAAGAAGGGGTCAGTACATATATATATATATGAATAAATGAAACTCAACACAAATGATGGTAATAAAATAAAATTGTGAACATTATTGCTTACGCACTTCATATTGTTCGTCAGAGTAGCCCCGCTCACAGGTCGTGTAGCGGATGGACTCGCAAACATCGTATCCACAGTAATTATTCCCGGCTTCCTGCCACAACCACTTTACAAGAAATAGAGGTCAATCAAACTGATAAGCAAGCATGCTAAATGGTATTGATGAAACTAGCGCTTGAATCACTAGGAGATGCGCGGAACATGCTACTATAGTACTTACTTTTGGGTGTCTAAATTGCAGCTTCTTCGGCAGTCCCGGAGCTTTTTTGATGAATTTTCTCCAAACCCTGCCAGACAAAGAAAACAATTATTTGATATCAGGAAATGAACAAAGTTGCTGATATGGTGGATAATGATCGATTTAACTTACTTTTCGAGCATTTGAGTCATGTCCGCATAGTCTTGGGGATCTTTTCGTCTCATGTCTAAGACAGATACTAGTCCCTGCTCAAGCTTAATCTCTAGGAGAATATAGTGGAAGCTGCGCACGCATGCATAAGTCATCAATTACATTACTATAACCTGGACTAATAAGGGAAACCGAATATGCACAAGACGGTAACACTCACTTGAAGTTGTAAGGAAAGAGTATTATATCTTTGTTTTCATTTATTACCAATGATCGTAGCAAGTTGGCCTTGGTATTTTCGGCATGATATTTAACCTCAATTGCATCTATGAGACTTGTGTTAATGAATCCAATATTACCGATTTGTCTTTTCTTCAATTCGTCGATCTTCAATCTGCATAATATAGTGAGGATAATTATAAATACATGCAATGAAAGAGCTGACCTGTATAGAAAGACTTAATGACAGAAGTAGTACTACTTAAAGACAGTAGCAAGTGATCGTTGATATATCGAGGTCCTTTTGATTGAAAAACTGGAAGAACTCCTCAAATGGAACATTCAACATTTCAATTCCAACGAGGTCATGCTCCTCTTTAACTCTCAGCGTCAAAGTATTCCTCCCCCCAGACTCTCTGCAGGTTTTCATGTACCAATCATGTAATCTTCGCATCATCGTTGTTAGAGATCTTTCATCTTTGACGAGAGGCTTCCCGTAATGGTATTTGTG
>NW_025256654.1:0-1839 GCF_018294505.1 Triticum aestivum
CATTTCCCCGCGGCTTTGTACTATTCGAGCGACACCGGGGTGCGGCTTTAGTGGAGGGCCTAGAGGCCTCTCTGTCGCGACCACGAGGTGGCCGGTCGGCCGCGTCATACGCTGGTGATGTAGGTTTGGGTGCTTCCTCCTCTAATTGGGGTAGCAGCCTGCGTTTTGGGTAGCTCTTGGAGGGGCGATCGAGTTTATATTTTTCGGCTGCAAGGACTTCGGTCCATCTGTCCGCTAGCAAGTCTTGTTCAGCTCTAAGCTGCTGCGGCTTTTTCTTGAGGCTGCTTGCCGTGCCCATAAGCCTGCGTTTGAAACGCTCTTGTTTGACGGGATCCTCGGGCACGACAAATTCGTCGTCGTTGAGGCTTGCTTCATCTTCGGAGGGAGGCATATAATTATCATCCTCTACCTCTCTGTCTGCCGCTCTATCATGAGGGTTGGCTTCTCCCTCCTCCTGTGCTGAATCCTGCTGGAGGGGGTTGTCTTCGGCACTGTCCGGGGTGTTATTATCTCACGTGCTGGAATCACCGTTTTTGCTATGGCGGGATTTAGAGTGGCGCCACTGACGCCGGCGCTTGGGCTGTTTCTTGGAGGGGTCATCCTCCGTTGTTCCATTGCCATTCCCATCTTTTGGGGTGTCCACCATGTATATGTCGTATGATGAGGTGGCCTTCTAGTGCCCTTTAGGCGCTGGTTCTTGGATGTCTCCTGCATCGTCGTCCATACCGTCGATGTCTTCGGAGTCGAAGTCGAGCATGTCGGTTAAATCATCGACAGTCGCTACAAAGTGGGTGGTGGGTGGGCGTTGAATTGCTTCTTCGTCCGCATCCCAACCTTCCTGGCCATAGTCCGGCCAGGGCTCTCCTGATAAAGAGAGAGACTTTAGTAAATTCAGGATGTCGCCAAAGGGCGAGTGCAGAAAGATGTCCGCGGCAGTGAACTCCATAACCGACGCCCAATCAGATTTGATTGGCAGGGTGCGGGAGGTTCGGAGTCCGAAGAGGAGTCCGGTACCTCAGAGTCACGGGCTTTGCAAAGGACAGGGATGGTGTTCGGCTCAATCGCCATAGAGATCGTAGCCCCCGCGGCGGTGTCCAGCCACTCGTCCTCGATCGGCGAAGTTGGCTCCGAGCTAAGGGTCGGAGCAGACGCTGGTGCGGCCTCTAGGGCACTGTTCAGCGGCAGAGCTAGATCATACCTGAGGGAGTCCTGGACTAGGGGGTGTCCGGATAGCCGAACTATCATCATCGGCCAGACTCCAAGACTATGAAGATACGAGATTGAAGACTTCGTCCCTTGTCCGGATGGGACTTTCCTTGGCGTGGAAGGCAAGCTTGGCGGTATGGATATGTAGATCTCCTACCATTGTAACCGACTCTATGTAACCCTAGCCCTCTCTGGTGTCTATATAAACCGGATGGCTTTAGTCCGTAGGATGAACAACCATTACAACAATCATACCATAGGCTAGCTTCTAGGGTTTAGCCTCCTTGATCTCGTGGTAGATCTAGTCTTGTAATACCCACATCATCAATATCAATCAAGCAGGACGTAGGGTTTTACCTCCATCAAGAGGGCCCGAACCTGGGTAAAACATCGTGTCCCTTGTCTCCTGTTACTATCCGCCTAGACGCACAGTTCGGGACCCCCTACCCGAGATCAGCCGGTTTTGACACCGACATTGGTGCTTTCATTGAGAGTTCCTCTTTGTCATCACCGATAGGCTTGATGGCTTCTTCAATCAACAACAACGCAGTCCAGGGTGAGAATTTTCTCCCCGAACAGATCTTCGTGTTCGGCGGTTTTGCACTGCGGGCCAATCCTCATCGCCGTCGCCGG
>NW_025256655.1:0-1839 GCF_018294505.1 Triticum aestivum
CTGTTGTGATGTCCGTGCATCTACTGATGTGGCATACAATGTTTTTTTCGGGTCATGTAATAACAGCAATTACTTTCCAAACAATAACAGACGAAGCATTGGACATGGTAAAGTTCACGCTCAAGCCCGACATTCCAAGTTCAACTTCCACATCAAACTCATGTTCACAGATATATGCACATTCATACATAATGTCCACAACCATGATTCACTTCAAAGCCAAAAAAATGTGAGGAGAGTTATAAATAAAGAAAAACCTCTACTAGTTCCTGCTACCAGTGGGAGCACAACAAGTCAAAACCATGCGTAAATTAATTATATTTTAGTCATTTTTTGTGTTCTAAAATGCCTGTCGGCTCGTGGAAGGACGTGTTTCTGGCACACGCACGGATTCAATGAAGGCAGGCGGGGCACTCTTAACCTGGTTGCATGCGGCGAGGAGGCATGCTCAGCCGGGACTGCAGCGAGTGCGACCCTCTTGGCCGGCGCGCCGGTTCAATGCCTGCGCTATGAGATGCCGCGTCCATTGGGTATAACAAAATCTCGTTTTCCATTCACATTTTACAAGTAAAATTCATGGACAAATTTTGACCCAAAGTACGATGGGGACTAGTAAACCAGAATGGAGGTAGTAGTTTTTTTTAATCAAAGAAGAGTTTCCCCTTCCGATTTTCATTACTGAAAACCAGCATCTAAATATAAACCATAGTATTTGCCCTAGAACTACTAGGTTCAACATCTCGCAACATAAACCCATACAACCATACGCCAAGGAGGTACGTAGTACTATGAATTCAATTTTCGCTCCATACCAATCGTTCTAAAAACTAGTTACTACTTATAACGCGCCATTGAAAATCGGAACTCTTAACCCCACTAAAAAACGATATTTTAAACGTGGATACTCGATCTGTGGCAACTAGCGAGCCACCGCGCTCCAAGTCATTCATCTGTGGTCCCGACCATCAAATCCTACGGATCAAATTATCACGCGAGCTGACTATTCCTACAAAGGTGCCCCACCACGTACCAGGTACCCGCGAATGTAGCAATCATGCACCTAGGGTTTTAGGGTTTATTTGTTAACGTTGCCTTTACGTAACACTCATGTGTGCGAGACAGCGAGAGGCTGACTGCGTGCGTGCGCCTCTTCTCTTCGTATATGTACTCCAGTATTTGTCTGGTGTCCAAAAAATTATAATAACTACTAGCAATGTGTCAATGCGTTGCCACATGATCAAAGTAGATTAATACATATTCACCGATTTGATAGAAAAAAAGTCTAGTTTTGAAATACGTATATCACTAAAAATATGTTATGTTTCACTCAAAATATATTCCTTTGGCGGTTTTGATGAGATAAGGGAGGAATGTTGTTGGTTTCAAGATTCGAGAAGTGGTATATGTCTAATATCTATTCTTACTAGCAAGATGCCCGTGCGTTGCATGGAACATCAAGATCTTGTGGGAGAAAAGGATGAACAAGGGAAGGCCTTATCTGCAAATGTGGTGAAGAGTGCGGGTAAATTGCCATAGTTTCCTTCCTATTCGTCAGATATAAATCAGACGACCTACATTGCAGGATGGCAGGCCCACCATCATCACCAACTCTATTTTTTATCCCTACTCTTATAAAAAGCATTGTCAGTGATGATCATGCGCCTGCCTTCCTGCAATATAGGTCGTCCGATCTATATCTGACAGATAGGAAGGAAACTATGGCAATTTTGCAAAAAGATACCGACACCCCTCTCCACATTTGCAACTAAGGCCTACCCTCGTTCATCCTTTTCCCCCAGAAGATAAACTACTCATACAAATGCATCTTGATGTTCCATG
>NW_025256656.1:0-1839 GCF_018294505.1 Triticum aestivum
TAATCTTGGTGATGATTCTGTGTTGAATGACTTATTGCATGTTTGCTTATTTAAGCATGTTGTAGCATGTAAATTTGATGCAAGTAAGGTTTATTCACCAATGTTGGGATGGTTTAATGATGAACATTGTCAATCTTTTGAAATGAATAAGAGCTTCACTTATATGTGCAAACTGAGTTGCAATATTTTCATGCCTTCTACTTCTTGTGCTAATTTTTTGGCTTTAGATTTTATGAACTATGCAAGTTACTCATCTATTCATGTGTCATATATGCAAAAATCAAGGGAAGTAAAAATGGATGACATATACATATACAACATGTACACATTGTCTCTTTTGTTAGCCACATTTCAGATTAAGCAACGCCGAGGACGGCTTTATTTTCAAGAAGGGGAGGATGATGAGGAGATGACTACCTTGGATATGACCAAAAATATTGCATATATGCATATTTGTCAGGTGATTTCTAGTGCAAACTATTCAATAATCTATTTATGTTATCCAGAACAAAAATACTTCACACACTTTTGTGTTTTGTCTAATTGCAGGTGTATGGGACATTTGTACAATCCACATATGAAGATAAGGAAGAAAGAGATGTTTATTTGCTGTCCAAAAAGTTCTCTCACGTCACTTTGGGCCCAAGAGAAGATAGAGTCCAAGTCTCTCACGTTTTGGATTCAGATTCGGACTGCACAGACATACCTGACTCAAAACGCACACAAGTTTTTCATACGGACTCCGAATTGGGTGATTCTTTTTTTGTTGGAAACTAGATTTCATGCACTATCCAACCCAATTGGAATCACCTTCAAATTCGTCCGGAGCGTTGAGTTGTGGACGAAACAATCTGATGCTGCAGCAGAATCCGAGTCAAACTACAAGTCCAAAGGTGTTACATCACCTCCACTTGGGCCCATTGGCCTTGTACGACCTAGATTTAGTTTTAGACTGCCTTGGGACGTCCTCCCACCTCCTTGGCCGCCACCCCTTGCTCCTATATAAGTAGATCCATCTAGTAGCTTTTCCTTGGGATTTGTTTAGTTAAAAGTTAGCCAGTGCAACTTCGTGTACTTCGTTTGTGTCCAACGACCAGACCAAGACCGCTTACGGATCGCCACCATTATCAATACTTCATATATATTCGCAATATTCAGATTGCTTTATCATATTCTTGCTCGTTCTTTGATTGCTTGCAGGAATAGACCTTCGTGGTCAGGTTGATCGTGCTCCAGCGTGGTCAATAACCTCTCGGAGTTGGTTTAGCGATTGCTAAGGCGCAAAGTCGTGCACGTTTGTAGTCGGATCGTCAAAGTCGTCTCCACCAAATCGATAGTTATCATCTCATCGAAAGATCGGGACACCCTCGCCTCTATCAGAAGCCTTGGACGAAATATACAACATGCCACTTCATAAATTTCGTCCCGAGGCTATTTTAGGTGCTGCGTCACCTTATTATTGGGCCAGGCCCATGTAATTTCGAAATACATAAGTATAGGCTATTTTTAGAGTCCGTATGTGTGGGGAAACAAGAGATAGGGTTGATTTCGGACTCCTCCACCAAGGGCCACGAAATTCCCCCCTCTTCCTCCATATATACAGCCCTTAGGGCATCGTTTAGACTTTGGGTTTTGTTTAGATTAAAAGTTCGCCATAGCTGCAACTTCGCGTACTTCGTTTGTGTTCAACGACCAGACAAAGGCGTCACAGAACCCCACCTTGATCAATAAAGCTTTCATCTTATATTCGCAATATCCAGATTGCAATCTTAGTTTCTTGCTTGTTCTTCGTTTGCTCGCAGGAAACAGACCCTCGTGGTCAGGTTGATCGTGCTCCGG
>NW_025256657.1:0-1839 GCF_018294505.1 Triticum aestivum
AAACCAAGAATACCTATTCCCTTTAATAGTAGGATAATTCCTTTTTTAATTTAGTAGCCCCAACACATTGAAGCCTATGGATCCTTCCTTTCAATATAGAAATCAACATAGAAGTACCTGGCCCAGATTGACCAAACGAAAAGGACTAAACCAAACCAAGAAAAGGACGCAATCCTTCCTTTAGTTTGCTCATTCGCTTAATTAGTTACATCGAAGATCTAGACAGGAGGTCCTGTGTTCAATTCCCACAATGTTGATTTATTTTGACCCAATTATTTTTCCCGGTCTCTATGAAAGCCCATAAAAGTGTTGGGGAACGTTGCAGAAAATTAAAAATTTTCCTACGGTTTCACCAAGATCCATCTATGAGTTCATCTAAGCAACGAGTCTAGGGAGAGAGTTTGCATCTACATACCACTTGTAGATCGCGTGTGGAAGCTTGCAAGGTGATGATGTAGTCGTACTCGACGTGATCCAAATCACCGATGACCTGCGCCGAACGGACGGCACCTCCGCGTTCAACACACGTACGGATCAGCCACGTCTCCTCCTTCTTGATCCAGCAAGGAAGGGAGGAGAGGTTGAGGGAGATGGCACCAGCAGCAGCACGACGGCGTGGTGTTGGTGGAGCTGCAGTACTCCGGCAGAGCTTCGCTAAGCGCTATGGAGTTGGAGGAGGTGTTGGGGAGGGAGAAGGAGGCAACCAAAGGCCAGGGCACAAGGTATAAAGTCCCTCCTCTCCCCCCACTATATATAGGGGTGCCAAGGGGGGTGGCCGGCCCTAGGAGATCCAATCTCCTAGGGGGTGCGGCGGCCTAGGGGGGTTTCCCTCCCCCCCAAGGCACCTAGGAGGTGCCTTCCACTAGTAGGACTCCTCCCCCTTTGGAACCCTAGGCGCATGGGCCTTGTGGGGCTGGTGCCCTTGGCCCATGTAGGCCAAGGCGCACCCCCTACAGCCCATGTGGCCCCCGGGGATGGGTGGCCCCACCCGGTGGGCCCCCGGGACCCCTCCGGTGGTCCCGGTACAATACCGATAACCCCGAAACTTGGCCCGATGCCCGAAACAGGACTTCCCATATATAAATCTTTACCTCCGGACCATTCCGGAACTCCTCGTGACGTCCGGGATCTCATCCGAGACTCCGAACAACATTCGGGTTACTGCATATACATATCCCTACAACCCTAGCGTGACTGAACCTTAAGTGTGTAGACCCTACGGGTTCGGGAGACATGTAGACATGACTGAGACTCTCTTAGTCAATAACCATCAGCGGGATCTGGATACCCATGATGGCTCCCACATGCTCCTCGATGTTGTCATCGGATGAACCACTATGTCGAGGATTCGATCAAATCCCTGTATGCAATTCCCTTTGTCAATCGGTACGTTACTTGCCCGAGACTCGATCGTCGGTATCCCAATACCTTGTTCAGTCTCGTTACCGGCAAGTCACTTTACTCGTGCCGTAATGCATGATCCCGTGTCCAACACCTTGGTCACATTGAGCTCATTATGATGATGCATTACCGAGTGGGCCCAGAGATACCTCTCCGTCATACGGAGTGACAAATCCCAGTCTCGATCCGTGTCAACCCAACAGCTACTTTCGGAGATACCTGTAATGTACCTTTATAGTCACCCAGTTACGTTGTGACGTTTGGTACACCCAAGGCATTCTTACGGTATCCGGGAGTTACACGATCTCATGGTCGAAGGAAGAGATACTTGACACTTGCAAAGCTCTAGCAAAACGAACTACACGATCTTTTATGCTATGCTTAGGATTGGGTCTTGTCCATCACATCATTCTCCTAATGATGTGATCCCGTTATCAA
>NW_025256658.1:0-1839 GCF_018294505.1 Triticum aestivum
GATTTGCAAATGCATCAGACTACTTAGAAACCTGGGATGACTCGGACAGCATAACGGCTGTAAATGCTCAGAAAAGATTTGAGACATTCACAAAAATGGTGGCATAACCACTCAGAAGCACAATATCAAGGTTTCGAGATCAACAATTAACATACAGAAGTAGTAGTAACTGAAACGAGGCTTAAGTCCAACAATCTATAAGTCTACGGATTAGTAACACGTGATCCTGATAGAAAGAAGAGATAGCCTAGTTCTTAATCCCCGCAGGAAAGATAAGATGACTCAGATCAGAAGGCATAAGGTATAAGGAGTAAAAAGAGCCTTACGTTCCATCCCACAATCAATTCCCCTACATATAACTAAAGAATTTCTAGACTCAACTTCGACCAGTTTGGCTTGGTAATCCTACAGGCAGTCAGGCTCTGATACCAACGCTGTCAGGACCCCGACTCAATGCCACATCAATCTAGCATGTAACACCTCATATCACTTTGCGGCCTCACGCACGGTATTCCCACGGGTGTCGCCTTACCTTTGCCTGGGACCGTTTGCGCCTTTTGGCACACGTATATGACAGTGTCGCTAGCATCCATATGATAAGGAGCCCGGGGCTGACATGGCTAGTCGTAAACCCAAAGTGGCACAGACTTACAGGGACAGGCATCCATGACCCAGCATCGAACGTGTCGGTCATCAGCGAGTGAATCCAGGCTGTAGCACTGGGCTAGCAGGACTCCTGTGAACCGGGCTGTAGCGGGCTAAGAGGACTCCGGTATTCATCGCGTGACATTTCCCCGAAGGGACAGACACAGGAACGAAGAAGGACACATGCCGGCCAGCCTAAGTGTTCCGGAGCAGTAGCAAGCTACCATGGCTCGGTGGAAACACTAGGAGACATTTCCCGATAAGAGAGGCTACTAAAGATAAACAACTAGATAGTCAGATCCCACACATACCAAGCATTTCAATAACATACACACAATATGCTCGATATGTGCAAACACAACATGGCATCACAACATGACTCTACGACTCAAGTAATTTATCAATAGGCTCCGAGGAGCGAGATATTACAAACATAGGTCTCATGACCCAACATTCAGAGCATACAAGTCAAAGCACAAGCGGAAGCTATCATGTCTGAGTACAGACAACTATAAATGAAAAAGGCTGAGAAGCCTGACTATCTACCAGATACTGCCGAGGCACAAGATCGTAGCTGAGGTAACAAGCTAAACGTCGAAGTCCACGCGGAACTACTAGCGAGACCGAAGTCTCTCTGCAAAAACATAAAATAGGCAAACGTGAGTACAAATGTACCCAGCAAGACTTACATCAGAACTAACTACATATGCATCATTATCAACAAAGGGGTGGCGGGGTTTAACTGCAGCAAGCCAGCTTTGACTCGGTGGCTATCCTAAACTACGACTGCGAGTAACTCTTTTGAGGTGGCGCACACGAGTCCACATATTCACCATATCAATACACCACTATGGATCCGCTCCCGTCTCCCTACGAGAACGCCATCCATAGCACTCACGCTTATCTTGCGTATTTTAGAGTATCCACTTTCACTTGTCTATGAACTGATATAAGCAACCCAGAAGTCCTTTTCCGCGGACACGGCTATTCGAATAGATGATGTTAACCCTGCAGGGGTGTACTTCTTCACACACGCTCTCACCACTTACCGCCGTTTACACGACATGTACTCGGCAACCTTCAAGCGGAAGCCCAACGTGGGTGTCGGCCACGGCCTACCTAAACACTCGAGTCTCTAGTCCAGGTTTATCGCCTATTCGGGTTCCATCCATGAGGAGATCCGGCCGGAGTTTC
>NW_025256659.1:0-1839 GCF_018294505.1 Triticum aestivum
GCATATAAATACGAAATCCACAGGGATGCTCAGCTTGATTTTAGTGGAACTGCACAAAATGTTCAGATGGTTCGTGTCCTCCATAATAATACTTCATCATGCACAATACATCGAATGGTTCTCTAATCATTCGTCGTCACCTTGAGCCACCGGACTATCAGATGACAAACCCTGCCCGTTCCACAATCATAGGAATTACATATTTTGAATGGGAAAAGCTTGTCAAAGTTGACATTAGTTTAATATATTGGAATTGGAAAACCTTGTCAATTTTTGCTCATTGATGTTAGCCAGAAGACATGCATTTGATATTTTTGAGTGGGACGCCCTTTGCTGTGAGCAACCTCGATCATTTTTTCCTATTCATGTCTTCAGTTCAGAAGTAAATATTTACTCTGCTGAGATGCATAGTCACATGAATGTTGACTTATGTAAGATATTTTAAGAGTTTGTTCTGAATATTGTCTCTGTAATGCCAGGCCTTGTGAATGCCAAGGTCTGGATGCTCTAACTGTCCCCTTTTCAAATGAAGAGATTGATAATGTAATTAGAGAGATGCCTGCGGATAGAGCACCTGGCCCGGATGGTTTCACGGGAGTGTTTCTCATGAAATGTTGGCCGATAATTAAGGAGGATTTCTACCAGCTTTGCCATCAATTTCACACGGGCAATCTTTCTCTTGAGAGCATAAATTATGGCTTCATCACTCTCATCCCAAAAATCAGCTCCCCCGAGACGATCAATGATTATAGACCAATCACGCTTTTGAATTGCTGTCTTAAGGTCATCACAAAAATTCTGGCCAATCGCTTACAAAAAGTCATACTCAAGATCGTGCACCGTAACCAATATGGATTTCTAAAGGGAAGAACTATTCAAGATTGTCTCGCGTGGGAATACGAATACATATATCAATGCCAACACTCCAAGCAGGAAATTATGCTCCTAAAACTAGACTTTGCCAAAGCATTTGACACGATTGAGCATGAGGCCATGATTAATATTATGAAAAGCATGGGATTTAATGAAAAATGGATCAGCTGGATTCGATGCATCTTCTCCTCAGGTAAATCATCGGTGCTACTTAATGGAACACCTGGTCGGCAATTCCTTTGTAAATGTGGAGTACGTCAGGGTGACCCCCTCTCTCCTCTCATTTTCGTACTTGCGGCCGATCTTCTTCAAGCAGCCATTAACGATGCTTTTCAGCGGGATCTTATACGTCTACCTTTTCATTCAACAAACCAAAAGGAGTATCCCGTGATCCAATACGCCGATGACACTATTTTGGTTATTCCAGCATGCACGCAACAAGCTCAGATTATCAAGACTATACTAACTGATTATGCCTCCTCAGTTGGACTAAGAATAAACTTCCACAAATCTACTCTTATACCAATCAACTGTGGTACAGAAAAAATGATGAGCTTTCCAACATCTTCGGATGTGTCGTGGGGAAAATGCCATTCACTTACCTTGGGCTGCCGCTTGGCACTACTCGGCCTTCTGTCCAAGAGCTTATGCCCCTCGTATGCTCGCTCGAGCGATGTTTATCTGCCACCCTCAACATGATCTCTTATGGTGGCAAACTATTGCTTCTCAACTCGGTCATTACATCGCTCATTATCTTTGCCATCTGTACTTTGAGACTGCCAACAAAGATCATTGAATTACTGGACAAAATACAAAGGAAATGCTTGTGGATCAA
The DNA here is from genome assembly GCF_018294505.1 of Triticum aestivum. Taxonomy (NCBI): domain Eukaryota; kingdom Viridiplantae; phylum Streptophyta; class Magnoliopsida; order Poales; family Poaceae; genus Triticum; species Triticum aestivum. Next base: position 1,709 of record NW_025256659.1, read on the forward strand.
GAAAACGGACCATGGTGACAAAATTAACTCCCTTGCTTCTTGGGACATGGTGTGCCGACCCAAGGCAAGTGGTGGCTTGGGAGTAATAAATCTGCATGTCCAAGGCGATGCCCTATTGCTAAAATATCTCC
>NW_025256660.1:0-1839 GCF_018294505.1 Triticum aestivum
GTCGCGAAGCAGACCTCCGCCGAGCAAGCCGTGTTCCTCTTGCATTTGGCCAAACTGTTGGTGCTGCTGTTGATACTTCTGTGGCTCCTGCTGCTGATGCGGAGGAGGATGATTATGTGGGAGATTATGAGGATGAGGTTGATCAAAATCAACACTACGTGCAGCCACCTGTACCACCACCAGCAGGTCGACCTCAGGTATATATTCGTAATGGTAGGCCTGCACCACCACCTCAGGTACGAGATGAAGTCCATATTCCTAAACTGAAATTGAATATTCCACCATTTGAGGGTAGATATGTTCCTGATATATATCTTACTTGGGAGTTAGAAACTGAACAACAATTTACATGTTTACAATATCCTGAGGAGAGACGAGTTGCTGCTGCTGTTTGTGCTTTCACTAGTTTTGCATGTGTATGGTGGTCTGAACATTGTAGATTATATCCTATTCCAACTACTTGGGCTGCTTTGAAAACTGCTATGCGTACGCGTTGGGTTCCACCATATTATCAACGCGAATTGCTTCAAAAATTGCAGCGTTTAAGACAAGGAAAAAATTCTGTAGAAGAATATTATCAGGAATTACAAACTGGCATGATTAGATGTGGTATTTTTGAGGAGAATGAAGCTATGCTTGCACGTTTTCTGGGTGGATTAAATAGAGAGATTCAGACCATTCTAGACTATAAGGAGTATACTAATATGACTCGTTTATTCCATCTTGCTTGTAAAGCTGAACGTGAAGTGCAGGATCGACAAGGATTGGGGCGAACTAACTTTTCTGCAGGCCGACCTTCATCATGGACACCACGTGCATCTTCTACTTCAACTGCACCAGCACCTCCATCAGGTGCCATCTCCAGCCGTGATACAAGAAAACAGGCACAACCACCATTATCTGCCAAGAGCGCACCTGCGGGGCCTACACAGCGTTCTTCTTCTTCCATAGCATCAACAGGGCACACAAGTGATATTATTTGTCGTCGTTGTAAGGGAGGAGGTCATTATGCGAGAGAATGCAAATCTCCGCGTGTGATGATTGCTACCGCGGATGGTGGATATGAGTCCGCTAGTGACTATGATGAGGAGACTTTGGCTCTTATTACACGTGAAGAACATGGTGGAGATGATTCTGATAATGAGACGCAATACATGGCTCCTGAAGACGCTGACAGGTATGAATGTTTAGTTGCTCAACGTGTTTTGAGTGTGTAGATCACACAAGCTGAGCAAAATCAAAGGCACAATTTGTTCCATACCAAGGGAGTTGTGAAGGAACGTTCTGTGCGCGTCATCATAGGCGGAGGGAGCTGCAACAACTTGGCTAGCATGGAGATGGTCGAGAAGCTTTCTCTCACCACAAGACCACATCCACATCCTTACTACATCCAATGGTTCAACAACAGCGGCAAGGTTAAGGTAACACGTACTGTTCGTGTGCATTTTAGTATATCTACATATGCTGATTATGTTGATTGTGATGTGGTACCTATGCAAGCATGTTCCTTATTACTTGGTAGACCATGGCAATTTGATAAAAATTCTGTACACCATGGTAGAAACAATCACTATACTCTTGTTCATAAGGATAAAAATATTACTTTGCTTCCTATGACTCCTGATTCCATTTTGAAAGATGATATTCATAGAGCTAATAAAGCAAAACAGGAGACGAATAAGAGTGAAAATCAGATTGTGGCAAAAGAATTTGAGCAACAAATGAAGCCTAATAATAAACCATCTAGTGTTGCTTCTGAAATTAAATTGAAAAGTGCATGTTTATTTGCCACCAAATCTGATATTGATGAGCTAGATTTCAGCAAATCTGTTTGCTATG
>NW_025256661.1:0-1839 GCF_018294505.1 Triticum aestivum
GGAAGGTGGCCGAAAAGTTGGAGGCACCACGGGCTTACAGCAAGGCCAAGAACTTGTGTTTCAAGTGTGGTGAACCATGGGCAAGAGGTCATAAATGCCCCGACAAAGTGCCTCTTCACATTGGGGAGGAATAACTGGAAATCTTGCAGCTGGATGATCCTCCTGATCCGCAACACATGTCGGATTCTAGTTCAGAGGAAGATGTGATGTTGCTTACCAATTCAAGATCCACTACATCACCAGTCAAAAGAAGAACCATGCACCTGCATGGCATGATTGGCAAGCGCAACATCCTCATTCTGATTGATTCTGGAGCCAACTATTCTTTTGTGGATGCTAAACTGACAAAGGAGCTTCAGCTTCCCACTTAGCCCATGCCAGCGGCCTCCTACGTCGTCACGGGTGGGGAAACCTTGGCGAGCTCCACTATTGTGCCCCAGTTGCCGTGGTGGACTCAAGGGCACACCTTCTGCCAGGATATGAAAGTTCTTTCTCTCGGCTAGTATGATCTCATTGTGGGCGTTGATTGGCTCAAGAATCACAGTCCTATGTGGGTACATTGGCACAAGAAGTGGATGAGGTTCACACATGAAGGCCGACGAATTACGCTAAAAGGGATTCGGTCAACACCAACCAAGTGCAAGCCAGTCTCCGTGGGAAAATTGAAAGGGTTGTTACGTCGTGGGGCAGTCCAGCAGCAGTGCAGGTCAGGCAAGTTCACCAAGAACAAGAGTTGTTAGCTGTGCACATACATGAGAAGGAGGAAAACATCCCCGCAGAGGTGCAGTCCCTGTTGTAGGAGTTCGATGATCGTTTCAGCGTACCTTCCAAGCTACCCCCTTATCGTATGGATGACCATACCATACCTCTTATTCCAGGAGCACAACCAGTCATTGCTAGACCGTATCGGTACACACCTAGCAGAAAGATGAGATTGAGCGAGAAATTAAAGAGATGCTCCGCGCGGCTTCAATTCGCCCAAGTTCTAGCCCATTTGCTGCTCCAGTTTTACTTGTTCGCAAGAAAGACGAAACATGGCGTTTCTGTGTTGACTATCGACAGCTAAATGCTATCACGATCAAGAACAAGCAACCCATGCTAGTGGTAGATGAGCTGCTCGACGCGATTGCAGGAGCGAAGTGGTTCACCAAGTTGGATCTGCTCTTCGGGTACCACAAGATCACAGTTGCGGATGAAGATGTGTTTAAAACAGCCTTTCGCACGCATCAAGGCCTATACGAGTTCCTAGTTATGCCCTTCAGCCTGTCTCGCGCACCAGGCACCTTCCAAGGAGTGATACACAAGGTTCTAGGCCCTCTGCTCCGACATGGGGTGTTGGCGTTCATGGATGACATCTTGGTGCATACTGCCACCTTGGACGAACACATTCGTCGGCTACGTGAAGTGTTCCGGCTCCTCCGTGACAACAAACTGGTCATCAAACGATCCAAATGTGCATTCGCTCAACCCAAAATAGAGTACCTCGGACACGTCATCAGCGTTGATGGAGTGGCCACCGATCCAGCAAAGATTGAAGTGGTGCAAACCTGGCCTACACCCACATCGGTCCGTGCTGTTCGTGGATTTCTGGGGCTTACAGGGTACTACCAGAAGTTCATTCAGCACTACGGGGTGATTAGCCGACCCCTGACAGACTTGTTGAAGAAAGGCACGGTTTTCCAATGGACACCTCATGCAGAAACAACCTTCCAGCTGCTCAAGAAGGCGATGATGGCAGCACCAGTGTTGGTTGTGCCCGATTTCCAATAGCCCTTTGTCTTGGAGACAAATGCGTGCAAGGACGGCATCGGCGCAGTACTCATGCAACATGGACGAATG
>NW_025256662.1:0-1839 GCF_018294505.1 Triticum aestivum
AAGGGGAGAGGGGGCCGGCCCCCTCCAGATCCCATCTAGAGGGAGGGGCGGCGGCCAGGAGGGGTGCCTTGCCCCCCAAGAAAGGTGGAGGCGCCCCTCCCCTAGGGTTTTCAACCCTAGGCGCCTTGGGCACTGGTGGGGGGGGGGGGCGCACCAGCCCACCTGGGGCTGGTCCCCTCCCACACTTGGCCCACACAGCCCTCTTGGGCCGGTGGCCCCACCTGGTGGACCCCCGGGACCCTCCCAATGGTCCCGGTATGTTACCGATAGCACCCGAAACCTTTCCGGTGACCAAAACAGGACTTCCCATATATAAATCTTTACCTCCGGACCATTCCGGAACTCCTCGTGACTTCCGGGATCTCATTCAGGACTCCAAACAACATTCGGTAACCACATACAAACTTCCTTTATAACCCTAGCATCATCGAACCTTAAGTGTGTAGACCCTACGGGTTCGGGAACCATGCAGACATGACCGAGACAACTCTCCGGCCAATAACCAACAGCGGGATCTGGATACCCATGTTGGCTCCCACATGTTCCACGATGATCTCATTGGATGAACCGCGATGTCAAGGATTCAATTAATCCTGTATACAATTCCCTTTGTCTAGCGGTATAGTACTTGCCCGAGATTCGATCGTCGGTATCCCGATACCTTGTTAAATCTCGTTACCGGCAAGTCTCTTTACTCGTTCCGTAACACATCATCCTGCGATCAACTCCTTGATCACATTGTACACATTATGATGATGTCCTACCGAGTGGGCCCAGAGATACCTCTCCGTCACACGGAGGGACAAATCCCAGTCTGGATTCGTGCCAACCCAACAGACACTTTCGGAGATACCTGTAGTGCACCCTTATAGCCACCCAGTTACGTTGTGACGTTTGGTACACCCAAAGCATTCCTACGGTATCCGGGACAATCTCATGGTCTAAGGAAAAGATACTTGATATTTAGAAAAGCTTTAGCATACGAACTACACGATCTTGTGCTAGGCTTAGGATTGGGTCTTGTCCATCACATCATTCTCCTAATGATGTGATCCCGTTATCAACGACATCCAATGTTCATGGTCAGGAAACGTAACCATCTATTGATCAATGAGCTAGTCAACTAGAGGCTTACTAGGGACATGGTGTTGTCTATGTATCCACACATGTATCTGAGTTTCCTATCAATACAATTCTAGCATGGATAATAAACAATTATCATGAACAAGGAAATATAATAATACCATTTTATTATTGCCTCTAGGGCATATTTCCAACAGAAGCGTCTGGCTTAGATTGTGCAGTGGTTTGTTCTATCTTCTTTCTATCTAGCTAGTGCTAGTCCTTTTAGATTTTAACACGTTCTCCGGTATAAAACTTAGGAAGTTACTTTTTTATGAATATATGTGGGTTTCCATGGTACTATTAGAAAACTCCATGATGAAAAAAGTAATATTTTTTACTTGTATTTTTTTACATATTCCTAATAAAAAGTGTTTTTTACATATTAATTGCAAAAGTTGAAAAGTTTGATTTCGGACATTGTTAGGTGTGATCTGTTTCCAAGTCAGTACATGGAGCCAAATATATATCTTTCTCGGCCTTCAACAATGGTAGCTCATCGAACTGGATGCAGCGCCAGCCATTACTTTATCAAAGCAACCCGCCGATGCCTTCTGTCGTGCCTGGATGCGAGGACCGGGTGCTAGAAGCAGCAGCCATCACCCTTGAAACGGTAACACCAAAAGCCGAAGGTTTGACAATGACGCCAGTGATCCCCTTGTGGTGGAGTTTGCGGATGGGTCATTCACAAAAAGTGAGATCAAGAAAATCACCAGC
>NW_025256663.1:0-1839 GCF_018294505.1 Triticum aestivum
CATGCCATAGAGAATAAGTGGATCTTTAAGAAGAAGACTGACGCGGATGGTAATGTGATCGTCTATAAGGCTCAGCTTGTCGCTAAGGGTTATCAACAAGTTCAAGGAGTTGACTGCGATGAGACCTTCTCACCCATAGCAAAGCTGAAGTCCGTCTGAATCATGTTAGCAATTGTCGCGTTCTATAATTATGAGATATGGCAAATGGACGTCAAAACTGCATTCCTTAACGGTTTCCTTAAGGAAGAATTGTATATGATGCAGCCGGAAGGTTATGTCGATCCTAAGAATGCTGACAAGGTATGCAAGCTCTATAGCTCCATCTATGGGTTGGTGCAAGCATCTCGGAGTTGGAACATTTGCTTTGATGAAATGATCAAAGCATTTGGGTTTATACAGACTTATGGAGAAGCCTGTATTTATAAGAAAGTGAGTGGGAGCTCTGTAGCATTTCCCATATTATATGTGGATGACATACTGTTGATGGGAAATGATATAGAACTTTTGGAAAGCATAAAGGCCTACTTGAATAAGTGTTTTTCAATGAAGGACCTTGGAGAAGCTGCTTACATATTAGGCATCAAGATCTATAGAGATAGATCGAGACGCCTCATTGGTCTTTCACAAAGCACATACCTTGACAAGATATTGAAGAAGTTCAATATGGATCAGTCCAAGAAGGGGTTCTTGCCTGTATTGCAAGGTGTGAGATTGAGCACAGCTCAATGCCCGACCTCGGCAGAAGATAGAGAAAAGATGAGTGTCATCCCATATGCCTTAGCCATAGGCTCTATTATGTATGCCATGTTGTGTACCATACTTGATGTGAACCTTGCCATAAGTTTGGTAGGGAGGTATCAAACTGATCCCGGTATGGAACACTGAACAGCGGTCATGAATATCCTGAAGTACCTAAAAAGGACTAAGGATATGTTTCTCGTTTATGGAGGTGCCAAAGAGCTCGTCGTAAAGGGTTACTTTGATGCTAGCTTTGACACAGAACTGGATGACTCCAAGTCACAAACCAGATACATGTACATTTTGAATGGTGGGGCAGTCAGCTGGTGCAGTTGCAAGCAGAGCATCGCGGCGGGATCTACATGTGAAGCGGAGTACATAGCTACTTCGGAAGCAGCACAGGAAGGAGTCTGGATGAAGGAGTTTATCACTGACCTAGGAGTAATTCCCGATGCATTGAGCCCAATGACTCTCTTCTGTTAAAACACTGGAGCTATTGCCATTGCCAAGGAGCCCAAGTTTCACAAGAAGACCAAGCACATCAAGTGCCGCTTCAACTCCATTCGTGAATATATTCAAGATGGAGACAAAGATATTTCTAAAGTACATACGGATCCGAATGTCGCAGATCCGTTGACTAAACCTCTTTCACGAACAAAATATGATCAATGCTAGAACTCTATGGGTGTCTGATTCATCACAATGTAACTAGATTATTGATTCTAGTGCAAGTGGGAGACTGTTGGAAATATGCCCTAGAGGCAATAGTAAAATGGTTATTATCATATTTCCTTGTTCATGATAATTGTCTATAGTCCATGCTATAATTGTATTAACCGGAAACCATAATACATGTGTGAATACATAGACCACAACATGTCCCTAGTAAGCCTCTAGTTGACTAGCTCGTTGATCAATATATGGCTATGGTTTCTTAACCATGGACATTGGATGTCGTTGATAACGGTATCACGTCATTAGGATAATGATGTGATGGACAAGACCCAATCCTAAGCATAGCACAAGATCGTGTAGTTCTTTTGCTAGAGCTTTTCTAATGTCAAGTATCATTTCCTTAGACCATGAGATTGTGCAACTCCC
>NW_025256664.1:0-1839 GCF_018294505.1 Triticum aestivum
AAGTCGGAAAAATGCGTCTTCATAGGATACCCTAAGGAAACCATTGGGTATACCTTCTGCCTTAGATCCAAAGGCAAGATCTTTGTTGCCAAGAACGGATCCTTTCTGGAAAAAGAGTTTCTCTCAAAAGGAGTAAGTGGGAGGAAAGTAGAACTTGATGAAGTACTACCTCTTGAACCGAAAAGTAGTGCAGCTCAGGAAAATGTTCCTGTGGAGCCTACACCGACTGGAGAGGAAATCAATGATGATGATCAAGGTACTTCGGATCAAGTTGCTACTGAACTTCGTAGGTCCACAAGGACACGTTCCACACCAGAGTGGTATGGCAACCTTGTCCTGGAAATCATGTTGTTAGACAACGGTGAACCTTTGAACTATGAAGAAGCGATGGCGGCCCAGATTCCAACAAATGGCTTGAAGCCATGCAATCCGAGATAGAATCCATGTATGAAAACAAAGTATGGACTTTGACAGACTTGCCCGATGATCGGCGAGCGATAGAAAACAAATGGATCTTTAAGAAGAAGACGGACGCGAATGGTAATGTTACCATCTATAAAGCTCGACTTGTCGCTAAGGGTTATCGGCAAGTTCAAGGGGTTGACTACGATGAGACTTTCTCCCCCGTAGCGAAGCTGAAATCTGTCTGAATCATGTTAGCAATTGCCGCATACTATGATTATGAGATATGGCAGATGGACGTCAAAACGACATTCCTTAATAGCTATCTTAAGGAAGAACTGTATATGATGCAGCTGGAAGGTTTTGTCGATCCTAAGAATGCTAACAAGGTATGCAAGCTCCAATAATTCATTTATGGGCTGGTGCAAGCATCTCGGAGTTGGAACATTCGCTTTGATGAGATGATCAAAGCGTTTGGGTTTATGCAGACTTATGGAGAAGCCTGCGTTTACAAGAAAGTGAGTGGGAGCTCTGTAGCATTTCTCATATTATATGTAGATGACATACTTTTGATGGGAAATGATATAGAACTTTTGGACAGCATTAAGGCCTACTTGAATAAGTGTTTTTCAATGAAGGACCTTGGAGAAGCTGCTTACATATTAGGCATCAAGATCTATAGGGATAGATCGAGACGCCTCATAGGTCTTTCACAAAGCACATACCTTGATAAGATATTGAAGAAGTTCAATATGGATCAGTCCAAGAAAGGGTTCTTGCCTGTATTGCAAGGTGTGAGATTGAGCTCGGCTCAATGCCCGACCACGGCAGAATATAAAGACGAGATGAGTGTCATCCCCTATGCCTCAGCCATAGGATCTATTATGTATGCCATGCTGTGTACCAGACCTGATGTAAACCTTGCCGTAAGTTTGGTAGGTAGGTACCCAAGTAATCCCGGCAAGGAACACTGGGCAGTGGTCAAGAATATCCTGAAGTACCTAAAAAGGACTAAGGATATGTTTCTCGTCTATGGAGGTGACGAAGAGCTCGTCGTAAAGGGTTACGTCGACGCTAGCTCCGACACAGATCTGGATGACTCTAAGTCACAAACCGGATACGTGTATATGTTGAATCGTGGAGTAGTAAGCTGGTGCAGTTGCAAGCAGAGCGTCGTGGCGGGATCTACATGTGAAGCGGAGTACATTGCAGCCTCGGAGGCATCACATGGAGCAATATGGATGAAGGAGTTCATCACCAACCTAGGAGTCATACCTAATGCATCGGGGCCGATCACTCTCTTCTGTGACAACACTGGAGCTATTGCCCTTGCTAAGGAGCCCAGGTTTCACAAGAAGACCAGGCACATCAAGCGTCATTTCAACTCCATCCGTGAAAACGTTCAAGATGGAGACATAGATATTTGCAAAGTACATA
>NW_025256665.1:0-1839 GCF_018294505.1 Triticum aestivum
GGAGTTCTTAAGTAATATGATTAATTGAACTTAAATTTATCATGAACTTAGTCCTGATAGTATTTTGCAAATTATGTTGTAGATCAATAGCTCGCGTTGTTGCTTCCCTGTGTTTATTTTTGATATGTTCCTAGAGAAAAATTATGTTGAAAGATGTTAGTAGCAAAGATGCGGATTGGATCCGTGATCTGAGGATTATCCTCATTGCTGCACAGAAAAATTATGTCCTTGATGCACCGCTAGGTGACAGACCTATTGCAGGAGCAGATGCAGACGTTATGAACGTTTGGCTAGCTCAATATGATGACTATTTGATAGTTTAGTGCACCATGCTTAACGGCTTAGAATCGGGACTTCAAAGACGTTTTGAACGTCATGGACCATATTAGATGTTCCAGGAGTTGAAGTTAATATTTCAAGCAAATACCCGAGTTGAGAGATATGAAGTCTCCAACAAGTTCTATAGCTAAAAGATGGAGGAGAATCGCTCAACTAGTGAGCATGTGCTCAGATTGTCTGGGTACTACAATCGCTTGAATCAAGTGGGAGTTAATCTTCCAGATAAAATAGTGATTGACAGAATTCTCTAGTCACCATCACCAAGTTAGTAGAACTTCGTGATGAACTATAGTATGTAAGGGATGACGAAAATAATTCCCGAGCTCTTCGCGATGCTGAAATCGACGAAGGTAGAAATCAAGAAAGAGCATCAAGTGTTGATGGTTAACAAGATCACTAGTTTCAAGAAAAGGGCAAAGGGATAGAAGGGGAACTTCAAAAGAACGGCAAGCAAGTTGCTGCTCAAGTGAAGAAGCCTAAGTCTGGTCCTAAGCCTGAGACTAAGTGCTTCTACTGCAAAGGGACTGTTCACTGGAAGCGGAACTACCCCAAGTATTTGGTGGATAAGAAGGATGGCAAAGTGAACAAAGGTATATTGGATATACATGTTATTGATGTGTACTTACTAGTGTTTATAGCAACCCCTCAGTATTTGATACTGGTTCAGTTGCTAAAGAGTAGTAACTCGAAAACGGGAGTTGCAGAATAAACAGAAACTAGTAAAAGGCGAGGTGACGATGTGTGTTGGAAGTGGTTCCAAGATTGATATGATCATCATCGCACACTCCCTGTACTTTCGGGATTAGTGTTGAAACTAAATAAGTGTTATTTGGTGTTTGCGTTGAGCATGAATATGATTTGATCATGTTTATTGCAATACGGTTATTCATTTAAATTAGAGAACAATTGTTGTTCTGTTTACATGAATAAAACCTTCTATGGTCATACACACCAACGAAAATGGTTTGTTGGATCTCGATCGTAGTGATACACATATTCATAATATTGAAGCCAAAAGATGCAAAGTTAATAATGATAGTGCAACTTATTTGTGGCACTGCCGTTTAGGTCATATTGGTGTAAAGCGCATGAAGAAACTCCATACTGATGGAATTTTGGAATCACTTGATCATGAATCACTTGATACTTGCGAACCGTGCCTCATGGGCAAGATGACTAAAACGCCGTTCTCCGGAACTATGGAGAGAGCAACAGATTTGTTGGAAATCATACATACAGATGTATGTGGTCCGATGAATGTTGAGGCTCGTGGCGGATATCGTTATTTTCTCACCTTCACAGATGATTTAAGCAGATATGGGTATATCTACTTAATGAAACATAAGTCTGAAACATTTGAAAAGTTCAAAGAATTTCAGAGTGAAGTTGAAAATCATCGTAACAAGAAAATAAAGTTTCTACGATCAGATCGTGGAGGAGAATATTTGAGTTACGAGTTTGGTCTTCAATTAAAACAATGTGGAATAGTTTCACAAATTC
>NW_025256666.1:0-1839 GCF_018294505.1 Triticum aestivum
TCGAGATTCTTGTTTAGTGGGGGTGAGTTGTCACGTCCCTAGCCTTGCTATGCACTTGGACTAGCTTGGTTGCTGCATCATGTTTAAATTACATTTAAACCTGAAATGGCGATTGTTCAAACCCTACCACCAGATCAAATCAAATAGGTTCAACCTAAAATAATCTTCAATGAACCCAAAATGCCTTTGGAAATGTTCATGATTTTTGATAAAGGTGAAAACCTCTGCCAAAAATGATGAGCATATTTCTTGGCCTTTTATGGATTTTTGAATTAACTCATAAAGTATTTGAATTTGGGCAATTGAATGCTATAAATAATTTAAATGCTCAAATAATCCTGAAACTAAATGCGGGTTGTTGCATATATTTCAATAGGTGCCCACAATTATTTTCAAGATTTTTAGAAGAGCCCTGGTATTTTTAATAAAGCCCAAACAACTACAGAAAAATAGAAAACAGAAAGTGATAAAAGAGAGAGAAAGGAACCTACCTAACTTACTTGTGAAGCCCACCTGGCGGCCCAAGTGGAAGCAGCTCGGTGGCGAGTGCCGACGCCGCCCTGGCCACCTCCTGCTTGCCACCGAGGCGCCCCCGACGTGTTTTGGAATTACAGGAATTAAAAAACCAAGTTTCTCAATCTTTCCGGCCGAGCCACGATGCCCAGATGTTTGAATTTCACACCAATCTCTTGCATGGGACCTAGAAATTCAGCCAAGGACACACATGTGATTTTTTAAACAACTTTGGTGCAATGGAGCCTATGCTTGTAGTTCAAATTTGAATTATGCACATTAAATGCCTAGAAACTCAATTAATATATAAAAAAGGTGAAATGAGCCAGGAATAATTCCAAAATTTACCATGATACTTCTATTTGGTCTAATCTGGCTGTGTGAAAATATTAAGGCGGGAGAAGGCAGTGTACGTATGTCATTTCGCACACAGAGGTGACACGTTCCCTCTCGGAACCACTAGCCTTCATGAGGGAAGCTCCGGTTTGCAAGAAGCTTACACCAAAGCTTGTCCCAATTCGGCCAAACAAATTACCGCAGCATGTTGGTGCCATGTCATGAGACCATGCCAAGTTTCATAATTTTCAGGCGTGTTTTGGAATTACAGGAATTAAAAAACCAAGTTTTCTCAATCTTTCCGGCCGAGCCACGACGCCCAGATGTTTGAATTTCACTCCAATCTCTTGCATGGGACCTAGAAATTCACCCAAGGACACACATGTGATTTTTCAAACAACTTTGGTGGACTTGAGCATGTTCTTGTAGTTCAAATTTGAACTATGCACATTAAATGCCGAGAAACTCAATTAATGTATAAAAAAGGCCAAACGAACCCGAAATAATTCCAAAATTTAGCACGATACTCCTATTTGGTCTAATTTGGCTGTGTAGGAAAATTAAGGCGGGAGAAGGCAGTGTACGTATGTCGTTTTCGCACACGGAGGTGACACGTTCCCTCTTGGAACCACGAGCCTTCTAGAGGGAAGCTTCGATTTGCAAGAAGCTTACACCAAAGCTTGTCCCAAATCGGATAAAAAAATACAGCAACTTGTTGGTGCCATGTCATGACACCATGCCAAGTTTCATAATTTTCAGGCGTGTTTTGGAATTACAGGAATTAAAAAACCAAGTTTCTAAATCTTTTCGGCCGAGCCACGATGCCCAGATGTTTGAATTTCACACCAATCTATTGCATGGGACCTAGAAATTCAGCCAAGGACACACATGTGATTTTTTAAACAACTTTGGTGCAATGAAGCCTATGCTTGTAGTTCAAATTTGAATTATGCACATTAAATGCCTAGAAACTCAATTAATGTATAAAAA
>NW_025256667.1:0-1838 GCF_018294505.1 Triticum aestivum
GTGTGCGGCGTTCAGCTTGGTCGAGAATGCGGACCGGATGCTCCTTATAGGAGAGGTCTTGCTGCAATTCGAGCACTTCGTGATCCACAGCTCGGATTGGATCCTTGAAGCAACGGCGGAGCTGTGACACATGGAACACATCGTGAACCTGAGAAAGGTTCGGCGGTAGCTCCAGTTGGTATGCCACTTTTCCACGCCTTTCGAGAATAGTGAATGGGCCAATATAGCGAGGAGCTAGTTTGCCCTTGATCCCGAAGCGGTGAGCACCCTTCATAGGTGTGACTCGAAGATAAGCCTTTTCGCCAGGTTGATAGACCATGTCTTTATGATGACGGTCATACTGACTCTTCTGACGTGACTGAGCAGTCTTGAGATTCTCGCGAATAATGCGGACTTGTTCTTCGGCATCTTGGATAATATCCGGTCCGATGAGTGGACGTTCCCCAGTTTCTGACCAGTTCAGGGGGGTTCGGCACTTTCGTCCATATAACACTTCGAGGGGGGCCATCTTCAGACTAGCTTGATAGCTATTATTATAAGAGAACTCAGCATACGGGAGAGATTCCTCCCATTTCTTGCCGAAGGAAATAACGCAAGCTCGAAGCATGTCTTCGAGAACTTGATTGACGCGTTCAACTTGTCCTTGCGATTGAGGATGAAACGCAGTACTGAATGACAGATGAGTTCCCATTGCTTCTTGGAAACGCCCAGAATCTTGAAGTGAATAAGCTGCCACGGTCTGAGCTGATAACCAATGGAATACCGTGGAGTGAAACAATCCTGAACATATAGAGCGTTGCCAACTGGCTAGCAGTGATCGTTTCTTTGACCGCCAGAAAATGTGCAACTTTGGAAAGCCGGTCAATGACGACAAGAATAGCATCATTACCTTTCTGCGATTTGGGAAATCCAGTGACGAAGTCCATCTCAACATGGTCCCATTTCCATTCAGGAATAGAGATAGGTTGCAGAGTTCCAGCAGGCCTTTGATGTTCTGCTTTGATACGACGGCAAACGTCACACTCAGCAACATAACGAGCAATGTCTTGCTTCATATTAGTCCACCAGAATCTTTGACGGATGTCTTGGTACATCTTTGTACTACCCGGATGGATACTTAGAGGCGTATCATGAGCTTCTTTCATAACTTCCTGTGTCATATCCAGGTTTTTCTCTGCACATGGCACCACTAGGCGGCCCTTGAAGTATAGGGCGCCATCTTCAGAAATGGTGAAGAATGAGGGCTTTCCTTCTGCGAGGTAGCGCTTAATCTTGTGGGCTTCAGAGTCATACCCCTGTATTCTCTTGATGGAGTCCAGGAGATCTGGTTCGACGACCAGGGTATTGAGGGAACCCTGGGGAACAACACGGAGGTTCATCTTGCGGAACTCCTTAGGAGGGGGAGCGAGTGCACCCGGAGGAACAATATGGAGGTTTAGCTTCCTGAATTCTTCAACAAGCGAGGGCTGAACTTTATGAACCTGGAGGTGGTTGCAGTAAGACTTGCGGCTCAAGGCATCAGCCATTACATTAGCCTTGCCTGGAGTATAGGAAATACCCAAGTCAAAGTCTGCAACAAGCTCCATCCATCTCTGCTGACGGAGGTTCAGATCTGGCTGAGTAAACAGATACTTCAGACTTTGGTGGTCAGTGAAGATCTCGCAACGATTACCGAGAAGGTAATGTCGCCACTGCTTCAGCGCATGTATGACAGCAGCAAGTTCGAGGTCGTGAACTGGGTAGTTCTCTTCGTGAGGGCGCAATTGTCGAGAGGCATAAGCAATCACTTTGCGGTCTTGCATTAGGACACAGCCTAATCCTTGACGGGAAGCGTCGCA
>NW_025256668.1:0-1838 GCF_018294505.1 Triticum aestivum
TTTACGTGCTAGTCATCAACACTCACATATTCGGCCGATTCTAGTCCGTTTCGTGCACTATTACTCAACTTTTTGGGGACCCAGAGCAATTTCCACGATTGATGAACCCCGGGGTCCGTTTATGTGTCCATCGTCAACACTCACAGGTTTGGCCAATTCTGACCTATTTCGTGGACTATTACTCACCGTTTTGGGGTCCCTAAGCGATTTCCATAGTTGTTGAACCCCAAGGTGTGCTTACGTGTTGGTCATCAACACTCCCAGTTCTGGCTGATTCTGGCCCGTCTCATGGACGATTAATCACCGTTTTGGGGTCCCAAAGCGATTTCCATGGTTGTCGAACTCCAAGGTGCGCTTACGTGTCGGTAGTCAACAATCACAGTTTGGGCCGATTCTGGCCCGTTTCTTGGACTATTACTCTATTTTGGGGTCTCGGAGTCATTTCCACGATTGACGAACCCTAGGATGTGTTTACTTGTCAGTCATCAACACTCACATATTCGGCCGATTCTAGTCTGTTTTGTGCACTATTACTCAACGTTTTGGGGACCCAGAGCAATTTCCATCATAGATGAACCCCGGGGTGTGTTTATGTGTCTGTCGTCAACACTCATAGTTTTGGCCAATTCTGACTTGTTTCGTGGACTATTACTCACCGTTTTGCGGTCCCGAAGCAATTTCCATAGTTGTCGAACCCCAAGGCGTGCTTACGTGTTGGTCATCAACACTCCCAGTTCTGGCCGATTCTGGCCCGTTTCATGGACTATTACTCACCGTTTTGGGGTCCCAAAGCGATTTCCATGGTTGTCGAACTCCAAGGTGCGCTTACGTGTCGTTCATCAACAATCACAGTTTGGGCCGATTTTGGCCCGTTTCTTGGACTATTACTCTATTTTGGGGTCTCAGAGTCATTTCCACGATTGATGAACCCCGGGGTGCGTTTACGTGTCGGTCATCAACACTCACATATTCGGCCGATTCTAGTACGTTTTGTGCATTATTACTCAGCGTTTTGGGGACCCAGAGTGATTTCCACGATTGATGAACCCCAGGGTGCGTTTATGTGTCCGTTGTCAACACTCACAGTTTTGGCCAATTCTGACCTGTTTCGTGGACTATTACTCACCGTTTTGGGGTCTCGAAGCGATTTCCATAGTTGTTGAATCCCAAGGTGTGCTTATGTGTAGGTCATCAACACTCGCAGTTTTGGCCGATTCTGGCCCGTTTCATGGACTATTACTCACCATTTGGGGTCCCAAAGCAATTTCCATGGTTGTCGAACTCCAAGGTGCGCTTACGTGTCGGTCATCAACAATCACAGTTTGGGCCGATTCTGGCCCGTTTCTTGGACTATTACTCTATTTTGGGATTTCGGAGTCATTTCCACGATTGATGAACCCCGGAGTGCGTTTACGTGCTAGTCATCAACACTCACATATTCGGCCGATTCTAGTCCGTTTCGTGCACTATTACTCAACTTTTTGGGGACCCAGAGCAATTTCCACGATTGATGAACCCCGGGGTCCGTTTATGTGTCCATCGTCAACACTCACAGGTTTGGCCAATTCTGACCTATTTCGTGGACTATTACTCACCGTTTTGGGGTCCCTAAGCGATTTCCATAGTTGTTGAACCCCAAGGTGTGCTTACGTGTTGGTCATCAACACTCCCAGTTCTGGCTGATTCTGGCCCGTCTCACGGACGATTAATCACCATTTTGGGGTCCCAAAGCGATTTCCATGGTTGTCGAACTCCAAGGTGCGCTTACGTGTCGGTAGTCAACAATCACAGTTTGGGCCGATTCTGGCCCGTTTCTTGGACTATTACTCTATTTTGGG
>NW_025256669.1:0-1838 GCF_018294505.1 Triticum aestivum
ACTAACTCAGACCGATCCGTAGTAGTCCTCGTAGAAGTCACCTCCATAGCCTGGAAGCTCAACATGTTCATCCGGAAATAGACGATCTCGCGGAGCTTGTGGACCATAGGGGCTAGGATGAGGTCTTGGACCAACAAACGGTGGCCTGCGGGGACCGCGAGGTGGGGTGATGCCTCCTACATCACGCCAAACCATCACGTCTGGCAGAGCAGATCTCACAGGATAGAGATCGCGCATATCTGAATATCCAGCTTGCACCGCCGGTGCGAACCGAGTCAAAGTGGCCCAGTGGTCAGCACGGGTATTGAAGAGCTCTAACCTTAAGGCCCGATTTTCACGGTCCTTATCCTCGAGCATCTCAGCAGTGGTGCGAGTCCGTGAATCCTCCTGAGTGGAATCAGCATAGATAGCCTGGAGATACCCTTGTGCTCCCGGAAGTGATCCTGGCATATACCGGAAATCAGAGTCCCGAAACAAACCAGATCTGACTCGCATAATGGTCATCATAGAGTAGGCGGCATCCTACACAGCCATCTCGATAGTAACCCCGAGTCCATAGGAGCAGTGAAGAGGCTCGGTGGATCCAGGATAAGATGGAAATATCCTGACAGTGCAGAGATACTGGCTTTGATTAAAATCTCGGAATTGCTCTTCGACCGTGTACTCAGGATACCAGCGGTATCCAGCCTCAGTCATTACCCTGACCAACTTAGCGGTATGGCCGGGTACATCTAGGCATCGAGTCAGGCGAACCACTTAATTGAGGTCGCGAGTGGCCATCTGAAAGCACAATCATAATGCAAAGGCATTAGAATTTCTAGCAAAATTTTGGCAGCATAACTGCTGTAAATGCTCAAAAAGGATATTGAGACATTTGACAAAGGATTTCGTGCATACTCAACATCATCATATCAAAGTTCCGAAACCATTCTAACAACACAATGTGGTAGTAGAACTGAACTAGGCTGGTAACCATCAAACTTATAAGGTACTACTGATTAGTAACTCGTGATCCTGATAGAGAGAACAGAACCTAATTCCTTAACCCCCGGTGGAAGAATGGACTGACTCAGATCAGAAAGTCATAAGGTATAAGGAGTAAAAAGAGCCTTACGTTCCAACCCACAAACAATTCCCCTACATATAACTAAAGAATTTCTAGACTCAACATCGACCAGTTTGGCTTGGAGAACCTACAGGCAGTCCGGCTCTGATGCCAACGCTGTCAGGACACCGACTCGATGTCACATCGATCTAGCTGGTAACACCTCATATCACTTTGCGGCCTCACGCACGGTATCCCCACGGGTGTCGTCTTACCTTTTCCCGGGACCGTTTGCGCCTTTTGGCTCACGTATATGATGGTGTCGCTAGCATCCAATGATAAAGAGCCCGGGCTGACATGACTAGTCGTAAACCCAAAGTGGCACAGACTTACAGGGACAGGCATCCATGACCCAGCTTCGAACGTGTCGGTCATCAGCAAGTGGGCCCGGGCTGTAGCACTGGGCTAGCAGGACTCCGGTAAACCGGGCTGTAGCGGGCTAACAGGACTCCGGTACTCAAAGCGTGACATTTCCCCGAAGGGACAGACACAGGAACGAAGAAGGACACATGCCGGCCAGCCTAAGTGTTCCAGAGCAGTAGCAAGCTACCATGGCTCAGCGGTAACACTAGGAGACATTTCCCGGTAAGAGAGGCTACTAAAGATAAACAACTAGATAGTCAGATCCCACACATACCAAGCATTTCAATCATACACACAATATGCTCGATATGTGCAAATACAACGAAGCATCACAACATGACTCTATGACACGAGTACTTTATTTAAGGCT
>NW_025256670.1:0-1838 GCF_018294505.1 Triticum aestivum
ACTTTTTTATACATTAATTGAAGTTCTGGGCATTTAATGTGCATAATTCAAAATTGAACTACAAGCACATGCTCGAGTGCACCAAAGTAGGTTGAAAAATCACATGTGTGTCCTTGGGTTAATTTCTAGGTCCCATGCAAGAAATGGGAATGAAATTCAAACATGTGGCGTCGTGGCTCGGCCGGAAAGATTGAGAAACTCGGATTTTTAATTCATGTAAATCCTAAAGACGCCTTAAAATCATGAAACTTGGCATGGTGCCATGACATGGCACCAACATGTTGTGGTAATTTTTTTGGCTGAATTGGAACAAGCTTCTTGCAAACCGGAGCTTCTCTCAAGAAGGCTCGTGGTTCCAAGAGGGAACGTTTCACCTCCGTGTGCGAAACAACATACATACACTGCCTTCTCCCGCCTTAATTTTTTTACACAGGCAGATTATACCAAATAGAAGTATCGTGCTAAATTTGGGAATTATTCCGGGTTCGTTTGGACTTTTCTATACATTAATTGAACTTCTGGGCATTTAATGTGCATAATTCAAAATTGAACTACAAGCACATGCTCGAGTGCACCAAAGTTGGTTGAGAAATCACATGTGTGTCCTTGGGTTAATTTCTAGGTCCCATGCAAGAAATGGGAATGAAATTCAAACATGTGGCGTCGTCGCTCGGCCGGAAAGATTGAGAAACTTGGATTTTTAATTCATGTAAATGCAAAAGACGCATTAAAATCATGAAACTTCGCATGGTGCCATGACATGGCACCAACATGCTGTGCTAATTTTTTTTGGCTGAATTGGAACAAGCTTCTTGCAAACCGGAGCTTCTCTCAAGAAGGCTCGTGGTTCCAAGAGGGAACGTTTCACCTCCGTGAGCGAAATAACATACATACACTGCCTTCTCCCGCCTTAATTTTTTTTACACAGGCAGATTAGACCAAATAGAAGTATCATGCTAAATTTTGGAATTATTCCGGGTTCGTTCGAACTTTTTTATACATTAATTGAATTTCTGGGCATTTAATGTGCATAATTCAAAATTGAACTACAAGCACATGCTCGAGTGCACCAAAGTTGGTTGAAAAATCACATATGTGTCCTTGGGTTAATATCTAGGTCCCATGCAAGAAATGGGAATGAAATTCAAACATGTGGCATCATGGCTCGGCCGGAAAGATTGAGAAACTTGGATTTTTAATTCATGTAAATCCAAAAGACGCCTTAAAATCATGAAATTTGGCATGGTGCCATGTCACTGTGGTAATTTTTTTGGCTGAACTGGAACAAGCTTCTTGCAAACCGGAGCTTCTCTCAAGAAGGCTCGTGGTTCCAAGAGGGAACGTTTCACCTCCGTGTGCGAAACAACATACATACACTGCCTTCTCCCGCCTTAATTTTTTTACACAGGCAGATTAGACCAAATAGAAGTATCATACTCAATTTTGGAATTATTGCGGGTTCGTTTGGACTTTTTTATACATTAATTGAAGTTCTGGGCATTTAATGTGCATAATTCAAAATTGAACTACAAGCACATGCTCGAGTGCACCAAAGTAGGTTGAAAAATCACATGTGTGTCCTTGGGTTAATTTCTAGGTCCCATGCAAGAAATGGGAATGAAATTCAAACATGTGGCGTCGTGGCTCGGCCGGAAAGATTGAGAAACTCGGATTTTTAATTCATGTAAATCCTAAAGACGCCTTAAAATCATGAAACTTGGCATGGTGCCATGACATGGCACCAACATGTTGTGGTAATTTTTTTGGCTGAATTGGAACAAGCTTCTTGCAAACCGGAGCTTCTCTCAAGAAGGCTCGTGGTTCCAAGAGGGAACGTT
>NW_025256671.1:0-1838 GCF_018294505.1 Triticum aestivum
CAACTAGGAAAACTGTACATGACAACCCATCGTTTTTTTAGGATCAACAATCCATCTAAATAAATTAAACATGCACAAACAAACTCACAAGATCTATGTAAAAAAAATTACGTGTTTTTTGAAAAATTTGTATGTGATAATCCATCTCAAAAGTAAATAAATAAACCGAATGTGTTACCAATCGATGAGCTCGGTGCCTAATTTTTTATTTTCCCTGATCGAAAAAACACACCTCCCGTTCTTCCTCCTACACATTATTTTTTGTGAATCACCCGTTCTACCTACTACAGCCAGCCAATACATGCCCTTGATGCACCTGCCTCGGTCGCCCCGCTTGATTTAGACTTTGTGATGCATATAGCTTTGGGATTTGCATCTTACGCTGCGTTCCACCGATGAAACTTGGGCCAATTTAGGGACCCAAATGGGCGTGCTATTTAAGTTGGCTGATGCAGAACGCACGAGGGTGACTACGGAGACACTCAAACTGATGACTCTCTGATGAATTTGTTTTACAGTCCGAAGGAGTATGTAATTTTTTCCTTTTGCCGGACTGGGGAGTATGGAGTTAATTAAGGTTTCTATGTTCGATTGATAATATACTGCACTGGAGTTTGACACTCATCATATGCTCCCCTTTTCTTTGCTGAATTGACCGTTTCCCTTGTCAATTAGTTAAATCATTTTCAAATTTTTGAACCTAATATTATCAAACGAACACACAATCTGACCCTTATGGCACCTTTTTGACTTTTTTTAATATTTTCTCCACCTGACCGAACAGATCCAGCCGATTGTGAAAGTTGTGTAGAGTCTAGACTAATAGACTACCAGCCACCCTGTTGCAATGATGACCAATGCCAAAGTTGATCAAACCTAACTAAGTCAGCGAGCACAACTTGGTGCCGCCAAATGGACCATCTAGCACGGATGTATTCAGGGCTTTGTTGCACAAGTCAAGCCACGTGCGTCCTACAGACCGATCATCACCGGAAAAGTCTTTCGATTTCGAAAATGTCATTACGGCTAGAGCCACATGGAGAAACACCATGAGTACTGTTAGAAGGGAGAGAGGGATTGGTGGAATAGTTGTTGTATTGCTTGAGCCTCATGGGCATATATATCCTAGTCTAACCTATGTTTCCTAATACAATCACGTTACTCAACATCCCCCCGCAGTCACAACGGTAGCGATGCAGACGGTGAGATTGGAGAAGAATTCGAAGGCAAGTCGACGGACACCCCCCACAGTCGTAACGGTCGATGCATCGCGGAGTCGTGGCTGGAATGGAAACCAACGAGGTTGCTCAAGCAGGCGGTAGCCCTTTGTGCCGTTTGTTGATGTAGCCGAGAGCGTGGGTGGTGGAGCCGTGGTCGAGGTAGCCGTGCGAAGAATGCCGTGGTCGATGTCGAGTCGGGGTAGCCGGTGTCGAGGAAGTCGCCGTGGAGCCGCGGGCGCAAGGGGGCGCCGAGTTAGCATGGGCGCAGTGGTGTCGAAGTAGTGGTGCGCCAGGAAGTAGATGATGTTGACGACGCGTCGCGGCGGGTTTGCCAAGCCCGGGGACACATCATGGACGAAGGCACGCACCGGTGTTGCCAGCACCGGGCATGCGTAGACGGACGAAGACGAAGTTGACGAAGCGCCGCGCCAGGCTTGCCAGGCCCGGGGACACGTCGTGGACGAAGGCACGCGGCGGTGTTGCCAGCACCGGGCATGCATAGACTGGGACCTGCACAAGCTGTACGCCATGTCGAAGAAGTCGGAGAGGCCAGCAGAGAAGGACTCGACGACGGTTGCGGCGCCAATCGGCGCGGGGCCAATGTCGCACATGGTTGTC
>NW_025256672.1:0-1838 GCF_018294505.1 Triticum aestivum
TGTCTTGGGAATATCTTCTTCACGAATGTGAATCTGATGATAACCCATACGAAGGTCAAGCTTCGAGAATACTTTAGCACCTTGGAGTTGCTCAAATAGCTCATTGATGTTGGGAAGTGGATACTTGTTCTTGATTGTCTTCTTGTTCAATGGACGGTAGTCGACACAGAGTCGGTCCATGCCATCCTTCTTCTTGACAAAAAGAACACCACAACCCCATGGAGAAGAACTCGGTCTGATCAAACCCAGACGTTCTTGTTCATCGAGCTGCTTCTTCAATTCCTTCAGCTTGTTAGGTCCAAGCTTGTATGGACGCTTGCAAACGGGTTCAGTGCCAGGCTCCAGTTCGATAACGAACTCAACTGGCCGATGAGGAGGCATACCCGGAAGCTCTCCTGGAAAGACATCTTGATACTCGCAAACGACTGGAATTTGAGAGATGGCATTCAATTCGCCCTTCTCATTGAGAGAGAAAAACCGAATGGTTTCATCACGAGCGGCAAAAATAATCACATCCTCAGACGAGTGTGTCAATTGAATTTCCCTGGCAGCACAATCAAGTTGAGCCTTGTGTTTAGAAAGCCAGTCCATCCCAAGAATTAGATCAATATCCGAGTCACCAAGAACAATTGGAGAAGATTGGAATTTGTAGTCGCCCATCTTGATGGAAACATCGGGAGCAACCAAACTAGAAGACAAAAGCTTACCCGGAGAAACAACTTGCATAACTTTGGATAAAATCTCTGTGTCAACATTGTGCTTCGATGCAAATGGGTATGACAAGAAAGAATGCGATGCACCAGTATCAAAAAGAACTTTTGCAGGAATATCATTAACTGAGAGATTACCCATTATCACATCAGTAGATTCCTCCGCTTGAGCTGCATTCATCATGTTCACCTTTGCAAACTTTGGATTATGCTTGACCACTGCATTGCTGGAAGATCTGACAGGAGGAGGAGGAGGCGGACGCCTCTGGTTGAAGCACTTGTTAGCATAGTGACCTTTCTGCTGACATTTGTTGCAAGTCACCTCTGAGAGTGGTGATAAGGAGCATTGGACTTTGGAGCTTGATTCTGAGACTTGTTCTGATAGCCAGAGTTGGACGAACCATGGCCACCTTTGTTCTTCTGCTGGTAAGGCTGACGAAACGGAGGAGGAGGAGGCAACCAGAACTTCTGTTGCTTAGCTGTCACAAGTGAGGAAGAAGAAGACTGAACTGCGTCTCTGACTCTCTTCTTAGAAGCCTCACACTTGAGCTGAGCAGCCTCTTGCTTCAGTGCCATATTATAGAATTGATCAAACTGAGTAGGCTCAACAAGAACGAGAGCTAACTGCAGATCCTCTTTAAGGCCACCTCTGAAGTGATAGATCATGCTCTTTTCATCAGGAACGTCTTGTTTAGCGAAGCGAGCAAGTTTCTGAAACTGAATGTTGTATTGATACACACACATGTTTCCTTGCTTGAGATTGCGGAACTCCTCACGCTTGCTCTCAACAACACTTTGTGGAATGTGGTGCGCTTTGAAGTCCCGACAGAAGTCAGTCCAAGTGATCACATGACCTCCTCTGGAATCTTTGTATTGTTGATACCAATCAGCAGCTTGGTCCTTGAGCTGGAAAGAAGCGAACTTGACATAGTCCTCAGGCCTGACATTGCTACATTCAAAATGCTTGTTGATGTCCACGAGCCAATCATCGGCATCCGTGGCCTCGGCACAGTAGCTGAAAGACTTGGGCTGATTTGCGAGAAACTGGTTGAGAGTGGCAAAGTGAAACTGATTGTTGCCTTGACCTTGATTGCCTTGATTGCCTTGCCCTTGAGTACGTTCTTGCAA
>NW_025256673.1:0-1838 GCF_018294505.1 Triticum aestivum
TTGGCCAACTGAACCCGAGCGATCGCACGATACTGAACCCGAGCAATCGATCCCTTGGCTGTTAACTGAACCTGAGCGATTCATTTGCTGCTGACTGAACCCGAGCGGTTCCTTCGCTGCTGCTGCTAACTGAATTCGATTGAGCCCCCATGCGAGACGTAGCTAGCCGATGATGGGTTGCCTCTCGATGAACAGTGACCGTTGCGACCGTGCGCGCATTACGTAGAACGAGTCGGTACGTGGTGAGTCAAGCCGGTTGGTTGGCTGTGGATGAACAGTTCCCGGTGGGGGTTGGATGAACAGGACCCAGTGGTAGTAGGCCGTTGCCGCTGGATGAACAGGACCCCGAGGAGGCTGCCAGACCCCAGCCGGTTGGGGGTGGATGAACAGGACCCCATGGAGGCTCTATGAACAGCAGCCGGTGGAGGCTGGATGAACAGTAGTCGTGGATGAGCAGTAGCCCGTGGAGGCTAGTGGAGGTCGAAGGTAGATGAACAGTAGCCCGTGGAGAGTGGAGCGAGGCAGTAGACGGTGGATGAACAGGACCCCGTTTTGACCGTAGGCGCTCCAACACAAGTCCGTTTCCTCCATTTTGCGATAGCCCGTGGATGCTGGAGGAGGTCGAAGGTAGATGAGAAATTTCTTTCTGTTGGAAATATGCCCTAGAGGCAATAATAAAAGGGTTATTATTATATTTCCTTGTTCATGATAATTGTCTTTTATTCATGCTATAACTGTATTATCTGGAAATCGTAATACACGTGTAAATACATAGACCATAACATGTCCCTAGTGAGACTCTAGTTGACTAGCTCGTTGGTCAACAGATAGTCATGGTTTCCTGACTATGGACATTAGATGTCATTGACAACGGGATCACATCATTAGGAGAATGATGTGATGGATGAGACCCAATCCTAAGCATAGCACAAGATCGTGTAGTTCATTTTGCTAGAGCTTTTCCAATGTCAAGTATCTCTTCCTTAGACCATGAGATCGTGTAATTCCCGGATACCGTAAGAGTGCTTTGGGTGTACCAAACGTCACAACGTAACTGGGTGACTATAAAGGTGCACTACAGGTATCTCCGAAAGTGTCTGTTGGGTTGACACGGATCGAGACTGGGATTTGTCACTCCGTATGACAGAGAGGTATCTCTGGGCCCACTCGGTAATGCATCATCACAATGAGCTCAAAGTGACCAAGTGTTTGGTCACGGGATCATGCATTACGGTACGAGTAAAGTGACTTGCCGGTAACGAGACTGAATGAGGTATTGGGATACCGACGATCGAGTCTCGGGCATGTAACGTACCGAATGACAAAGGGAATTGTATACGGGGTTGTTCGAATCCTCGACATCATGGTTCATCCGATGAGATCATCGAGGAGCATGTGGGAGCCAACATGGGTATCCAGATCCCGCTGTTGGTTATTGCCCGAGAGCCATCTCGGTCATGTCTACGTGTCTCCCGAACCCGTAGGGTCTACACACTTAAGGTTCGGTGACGCTAGGGTTGTATGAATATGAGTATGCAGTATACCGAATGTTGTTCGGAGTCCCGGATGAGATCCTGGACGTCACGAGGAGTTTCACAATGGTCCGGAGGTAAAGAATTATATATAGGAAGTGGTATTTCGGCCATCGAGAAAGTTTCGGGGTCACCCGGTATTGTACCGGGACCACCAAAAGGGTCCCGGGGGTCCACCGGGTGGGGCCACCCATCCCGGAGGGCCCCATGGGCTGAAGTGGGAGGGCAGCCAGCCCATAGTGGGCTGGTGCGCCCCCCTAGGCCCACCCCCTGCGCCTAGGGTTGAAACCCTAGGGTGGGGGGGGG
>NW_025256674.1:0-1838 GCF_018294505.1 Triticum aestivum
CCTTATGTTCTAGTTCGAGAGGTAAGTGACATGCTTTTCCATAAACCATTTTATATGGAGACTTACCCATAGGATTCTTATATGCAATTCTGTAAGCCCATAATGCATCATCAAGTTTCTTGGACCAATTCTTTCTAGATCTACTGACAGTCTTTTGCAAAATTAATTTGAGCTCTCTATTTCTCAACTCTACTTGACCACTAGACTGTGGGTGATACGGAGATGAAATTGTATGATTAACATCATACTTAGCAAGCATTTTACGAAAAGCACCATGAATAAAATGTGAA
Organism: Triticum aestivum; assembly: GCF_018294505.1. NCBI lineage: Eukaryota > Viridiplantae > Streptophyta > Magnoliopsida > Poales > Poaceae > Triticum > Triticum aestivum. The sequence continues at coordinate 291 of NW_025256674.1, forward strand.
CCACCATTAGTCATTAAGTATCTAGGGACTCCAAACCTCGGGAAAATAACTTCTTTAAGTATCTTAATAGAGGTGTTATGACCAGCACTACTAGTTGGAATAGCCTCTACCCACTTAGTAACGTAATCAACATGAACTAAAAAATGTGTATACCCATTAGAGGCAGGAAACGGTCCCATATAATCGAAGCCCCAAACATCAAGCGGTTCAATAACAAGAGAATAATTCATAGGCATTTCTTGATGTCTACTAATATTACCAATTCTTTGACATTCATCACAAGACAAGACAAACTTACGAGCATCTATGAAGAGAGTAGGCCAATAAAAACCGGATTGCAATACCTTATGTGCAGTTCTATCTCCAGCATGGTGTCCTCCATATGCCTCGGAGTGACACTTGCGTAGGATCTGTTCCTGTTCATGCTCAGGTACACAACGTCTAATAACACCATCTACTCCTTCTTTATAAAGGTGTGGGTCATCCCAGAAGTAATGTCTTAAATCATAAAGAGCTTTTTCTTTTGCTGGTATGTGAAACTAGGTGGTATAAATTTAGCAACAACGTAATTAGCATAATCAGCATACCATGGAGCAGTATGAGAAGCATTTATGACAGCTAATTGTTCATCAGGAAAACTATCATCAACAGGTAGTGGGTCATCAAGAACATTCTCTAACCTAGACAAGTTGTCTACAACGGGGTTCTCAGCTCCCTTTCTATCAATAATATGCAAATCAAATTCTTGGAGCAAGAGAACCCATCTAATAAGTCTAGGTTTAGCATCTTTCTTTTCCATAAAATATTTAATAGCAGCATTATCAGTGTGAATAGTTACTTTAGAATCAAAAATATAAGGTCTGAACTTATCACAAGCAAATACAACTGCTAAGAATTCTTTTCAGTGGTAACATAATTTCTCTGAGCAGTGTCTATAGTTTTACTAGCATATTGAATAACATTTAGTTTCTTATCAACTCTTTGCCCTAGGAAAACACCTACAACATAATCGCTAGCATCACACATAATTTCAAAGGGTAAATTCCAATCAGGTGGCTGAACAACAGGTCTATGTTTCTTAGCATCGGGTCTAGCAATATTAGCAGCTTCATCATAGAAATAAATAACATGCCCATAAATATTATCGGCCAAGAGATCTTTAACCATAGCAATACTAGGTTCAACTTTAATTTGCTCAGGAGGTGTATATGTTCTAGTATTACTCTTACGAACCACAGTTGAAGCCTTAGCATGATCCTTTATCCTAACAGGGAAAGGTGGTTGATCAACATAAGTAGTAGGAACAATAGGATCATCATAAGTGATAACCTTTTCTTCAACTGTAACAGGTGCAACTACTTTTACTTCAGTGGGAGGACTATATTTAAACCACTTCTCCTCAGGGAGATCAACGTGAGTAGCAAATGATTCACATCAAGAAGCTACCATCTCAGAGTCAAGTCCATATTTAGTGCTAAATCCACGAACAGCATCGGTATCCACATAAGATTTAACACAATCAAACTTAGGTGTCATACCTGACTCCTT
>NW_025256675.1:0-1838 GCF_018294505.1 Triticum aestivum
GGTAGTGTACAATCAAGTTCCTTTCGACCGGTTAAAAGTTCTAGCAGGACAACCCCGAAGCTGTGGACATCGCTCATCGTAGAATGTTGACCGCCCGTTACAGTCCTGAAAGAACAAAAGACTAGATAAGTAGGAGTGTAATGATTTTGCAAACCTGGTTGAGGAATCTGACAGCAGGAAACATTTTTTTTTTTTGCATACTCAGGCGCGTCATAACCACGAGAAACAAAACAGACAGCTTCTGTGCAGTAGTTAGCCTGTCTGGAAACACCAGGCCAACCAATCTTTGCAACGTCCCTGTCAAAGAGAAATATGTTGCTGGACCTGATGCAACTGTGGATTATGCAAGGCTGTGCTTTCTCGTGGAGGAACTCAAGCCCAGCTGCAGCATCCATGGCAATCCTCATGCGTTGCGTCCATGATAGAACAGGTCCTCGTTCAGCTCCCGAAACATTGCTTTTACCTGTGATCATAAACCACAAGAATATCAGTTTTTTGGCGCGAGGAATTATTTTCTTAATACAATATTCATAGCAGTTGATCAATTTGGTGTTACATATTACATTTGAGATTTTTTTTATTTGACTCATAGAAGTCCCATATTGATATGACACAAACGTGAGCACAAACATAACAAAGTGCCCCCCTCCCCTAAGGCCTTGCTTGGACTGATTGTAAAATTTGTTTGCTTCCCAGTATTTCAGTTCAAAGTTGAGCTAAATACAAGAGAGCACGAAAAAATCTTTTAGTAACAACTCACCATGAAGAATATCTTGCAAGGATCCCCTGGATGCGTACTCGCAAGCAAGAACCCGGTTGTCTCCTTCAACACAGTGTCCGAGAAGCTGGAGAACATTCTCATGTCTGAATCTTGAGACCACCGGAACCTGCAGCAGAAGGGTGATAGTTAGAATGTACTGATAAACGAAGAGCATTAACTGGAATGGGGAAGAGGCAAGGTATGCGGCCATGACCTCCAAAACAATTTCTGTAGTAGGCCTAATCTTCATGATCATGGATTTACGTCCATCTTTCAGCACTCCAAAAAAGAATTTAATCTGTAAGCTCTGTCCTATTAGAGCATCAATGCTAAAGTTCCTGGTTACTTCCTTCAGTTTATCCATGGAAATGGATGGTACCACTAATGGTATCACGTCCTCTGCCTTTCCACTTTTAGGAAGTCCAGAGTTGCTACCTTCATTAAGGGAAAATTGAGAAATTGTTCAAGAAAGATTTGATTATCCAGTTCTACCATTTAGCACAACAAATATTTATCAGCAAGTTTCTAATGTGATAAATCTGAATGAAATTGGGCTCTATCGTAGATGATCCTGTAGACGGAACTACTAATAAGACACATTTTAGCACAAGAGGGATGAGAATCACCAAACATGTTTATGGCATACAAGGAAATTTTACAATATTTAAATCTTATAATATTTTAAAATAAAAAATGATGCATTTTTATTGCTTCACAAACTATTGAGTTCACTATTATAATTGAATTTAAATGTGATATATATAATTGAAGGAGAGAGGAACTATTAAAATTGACACACAAATTGGAAAGGGCCATACTGATTCCTTATTACCTGTAGCATTTATGCCCTTGTGGTGGCGGTAGGCCTTTCTAATTGTCCTAAGTCTGTCCGCGACTTCAACCATTTCTGGACGCATTTTATCCTCCATTTTCAAGCATTCAGCTGCTAGTTTTGCGACATCTTCAAGAAATTTCATGTTCTTTTTATCATTCGCAATTTCCTCATCAAACATTTGTCTCACCTTTTTCCCTTTTCTCAGGGCTTCGGCAAAATTTTGAGCAAGGATGATAGTCCCAT
>NW_025256676.1:0-1838 GCF_018294505.1 Triticum aestivum
CAAAATCAAGTGAGTCCGAACGGTCCATTTGCATGGAGTTTCTTCATGCATATATACCAATAGACATGGTTCGCATGTCTCAAACTTTTCAAAAACGAGTGAGTCCAAAGATCCATCAACATGGAGCTTCTTCATGCGTTTTATACCATTATGACTTACATGGCAGTGCCACAAGTAAGTGGTACTATCATTACTATCTTATATCTTTTGGCATGAAAATGTGTATCACTACGACCGAGATTCAATAAACCCTTTAGGTGCAAGACCATTGAAGGTATTATTCAAAAATTAGAGTAACCATTATTCTCCTTAAATGAATAACCGTATTGCGATAGACATAATCCAATCATGTCTATGCTCAACGTAAACACCAATCTCGGTGGTAGAGGGAGCGTGCGATGCTTGATCACATCAACCTTGGAAACACTTCCAACACATATCGTCAGCTCACCTTTAGCTAGTCTCCATTTCATTCCGCAGCTTTTATTTCGAGTTACTAACACTTAGCAACCGAACCGGTATCTAATACCCTGGTGCTACTAGGAGTACTAGTAAAGTACACATTAACATAATGTATATCCAATATACTTCTATCGACCTAGCCAGCCTTCTCATCTACCAAGTATCTAGGGTAATCCTGCTCCAGTGGTTGTTCCCTTTATTACAGAAGCACTCAGTCTCGGGTTTGGGTTCAACCTCGGGTTTCTTCATTGGTGCAGCAGTTGATATGCCGTTTCATGAAGTATCCCTTCTTTCCCTTGCCCTTCTTGAAACTAGTGGTTTCATCAACCATCAACAATTGATGCTCCTTCTTGATTTCTACTTTCGCGATGTCAAACAACGCGAATACCTCAAGGATCATCATATCTATCCCTGATATGTTATAGTTCATCACGAAGCTCTAGCAGCTTGGTGGTAATGACTTCGGAGAAACTATCACTATTTCATCTGGAAGATCAACTCCCACTTGATTCAAGTGATTGTTGTACTCAGACAATCTGAGCACAAGCTCAACGATTGAGCTTTTCTCCCTTAGTTTGTAGGCTAAGAAAATTGTCGGAGGTCTCATACCTCTTGACGTGGGCACGAGCCTGAAATCCCAATTTCAGCCCTCGAAACATCTCATATGTTCCGCGACGTTTCGAAAACGTCTTTGGTGCCTCTACTTAAACCATTTAATTGAACTATCACGTAGTAATCAAAACGTGTATGTTCGATGTTCGAAACATCCACAAACGACGTTTGGGGTTCAGCACACTAAGCAGTGTATTAGGGACATAAGCTTTCTACTGATCGCATAATCGCTACTATCAACTTTCAACTATATTTTTTCTAGGAACATATCTAAAACAGTAGAACTATAGCGTGAGCTACGACATAATTTGCAAAAGGTCTTTTGACTATGTTCAAGATAATTAAGTTCATCTTATGAACTCCCACTCAGATAGACATCCCTCTGGTCATCTAAGTGATCACATGATCCGAGTCAACTAGGCCGTGTCCGATCATCACGTGAGACGGACTAGCCAACGTCGGTGAACATCTTCATGTTGATCGTATCTACTATACGACTCATGCTCGACCTTTCGGTCTCCGTGTTCCGAGGCCATGTCTGCACATGCTAGGCTCGTCAAGTTAACCCTAAGTGTTTTTGCTGTGTAAAACTGTCTTACACCCGTTGTATGTGAACGTAAGAATCCATCACACCCGATCATCACGTGGTGCTTAGAAGCGACGAACTGTAGCAACGGTGCACAGTTAGGGGAGAACACTTCTTGAAATTTTGTAAGGGATCATCTTATTTACTACCGTCGTCCTAAGTAAACAAGATGCATAAA
>NW_025256677.1:0-1838 GCF_018294505.1 Triticum aestivum
CACTCAACCCCGAGATCAAGGTAGGCACAAGGGCGGTGATCGTCGCTCCGAGTCGTTGTTCCACTTGCTCTTGGACAATCTCCGGAATCTGCGCCACCTGTGCCTTGAGTTCTTGAACCTCTCGCGCCTGGCTTTCCGAGCTGGTCTTTTTCTCCTTCCGCACACCAGCGGTATAGTATGACCCCCATTTTGTCGACAAGCCTTTGCCGGCCACACGACCAGCTGACGTCGGCTTACTGAGCTTATCCTTGTTCTTCATTACATTCAACGCCCTATTTAGAGTGGTGTCCCAAGGGTTGCTCTTAGTCGACCCCGCGCTACTGCTTTCAGTCGCCTGCGGAAGGAATGTGAACCATTTAGAAATTTGGCTTCATTAATTAGAATGCAACCATATGGAGCTAATTACGCGGGGGTGTATTCCTTACCAGAACAAGCTCAAGCTGCCTGGTCTTCGGATCCGTGGTAAGCTCCTTTGTTTTCGGGTCCTTCTTGTACCGGGCCCTGACAAAGTTCCTGGTCTGTTTGTTACCGCTGTATTTCTCGAAGAGGGGCGGTAGGCCTTGCTCGGCACGGTCCGCCTCCTACTTGTCCCATATAGGCTCCGCCACTCTATAACCGCCGGGACCGAGTGTGTGTTCCCCTATGTTCAGCTCCCGCATTTGTTTCCCCCACTCACTTGATTGGGAGCTTGCGGTGCTCGAGCAATTGATCTTGAAGTCGTTGTAGTCATCTTCGGTGATCGAAGGATTTTTCTCCTTGATCTTCTGATAACTCTCACCTTTCTCGATCATTTTCTTCACATTGCTTTTGCAAGTAGACAGGGCCTTGCTCATCTTCGTAAGGGCAACATTGTTCACTTTATTCCCTTTGAGGCTTGTGTTTGCAAATTCAGCGGGGAACTTGTATCGTTCGTGCAGCTTCGTGAAGAGGAGGTGGCGCAAATTCCCTCGGTCAGGATGCCTCAGGTTCTCGGTGTTGATCGAGACGGTGCTCCAGACAATGCACCCGAGCTGAAGCGAGTACCCCTTGACTATTCGTTCGGGCGCCGTTGGATTCCTGTTGGAGTCCACTTCAGTAACTTCCTCCTTGAGGGTGAGGAGCATGATCGGGCGCCGGTCCTTCCGTTGCCTCTTCGGTTGGCTGCCATCTGTGCGGGCGCCGCCATCATCAGTGGTGGCATCCTCGGCGGCACCATCAGTGGTGGCATCAGTGTGGTCATCCTTGGCGGCATCATCAGTGGTCTCAGGATCGGTGGGGAAGGCGGCGGCCTCATACAAGTGAGGTTGTTCCTCCATCTCCTGGGACAACTCCCAGAATGCCTTGCCGCCCGAACCCCTGGCCTAATCGTTGTGGGCCATGTTTCTCTCTAAATAGAAACAAAGTTTGGTCAAAAATTTGGTTATTGTCAAGGAACAAGATCTCTAAGTTGACCAAATAACCTAATTCTCGAGGAATGTCGCCAAAAAGTTGGTTATTGTCAAGGAACAATTGAGAGATGTTTGTGATATTGCCTAGGTGTTTTGGGATAGAACCTGTTAGTGTGTTGTTGCTAAGGTCCAAGTCCACGTTCTCAGGGTAACCTAGTTCTTGAGGGGTGTGTCTAGAAAGTTCACTCTTCTTTTTAGAAGACAAGCGTCTGAAATGGTATTGCCTTTCCTTAATTTGTACTATTTTTTCATTGTGTTGAATACTTATGTGGGTGAGTGTATCTGTAATTACTTTTTACTACACCGCAGGGTGTTCAAACACGCGGAGAGGATAAACGCTAGCAGGCTGATCATTGCATATCATTCATAACCATGAATGAAGGCTCAATGGACCAAGGAAAGAAAACCTAC
>NW_025256678.1:0-1838 GCF_018294505.1 Triticum aestivum
CATGCTTGTTCTTGCTCCAATGTTCATCCTTCTCCAAGCTAGGCCCTTCATTTGTAAGCAAAACAAATGTATCCAATTTAGGCAGCATCATATTCTCATGAACATTAGAATCATTACCAAGAAACGAAAGTACCTGGTAATTTAGTTGGCGTGCACGAGCTCTAGTAATTGGTCCAGTATGTATAGCAGCAGGGGCTGTGGGTGTAACAATTGTATTGATGTCCTCATCACACTAGATGGTTTATTATTAGGTTTCATTTGTTGCTCAAATTCTTTTGCCACAATCTTATTTTCACTCTTATTCGTCTCCTGTTTTGCTTTATTAGCTCTATTAATATCATCTTTCAAAATGGAATCAGGAGTCATAGGAAGCAAAGTAATATTTTTATCCTTATGAACAAGAGTATAGTGATTGTTTCTACCATGGTGTACAGAATTTTTATCAAATTGCCATGGTCTACCAAGTAATAAGGAACATGCTTGCATAGGTACCACATCACAATCAACATAATCAGCATATGTAGAGATACTAAAATGCACACGAACAGTACGTGTTACCTTAACCTTGCCGCTGTTGTTGAACCATTGGATGTAGTATGGATGTGGATGTGGTCTTGTGGTGAGAGAAAGCTTCTCCACCATCTCCATGCTAGCCAAGTTGTTGCAGCTCCCTCCATCTATGATGACGCGCACAGAACGTTCTTTCACAACTCCCTTGGTATGGAACAAATTGTGCCTCTGATTTTGCTCAGCTTGTGTGACCTGCACACTCAAAACACGTTGAGCAACTAAACATTCATACCTGTCAGCGTCTTCAGGAGCCATGTATTGCGTCTCATGATCAGAATCATCTCCACCATGTTCTTCACGTGTAATAAGAGCTAAAGTCTCCTCATCATAGTCACTAGCGGACTCATATCCACCATCTGCGGTAGCAATCATCACACACGGAGATTTGCATTCTCTCGCATAATGACCTCCTCCCTTACAACGACGACAAATAATATCACTTGTGTGCCCTGTTGATGCCATGGAAGAAGCAGAACTCTGTGCAGGCCCAGCAGGTGCGCTCCTGGCAGATAATGGTGGTTGTGCCTTTTTTCTTGTATCACGAGTGGAGGAGACACCTGATTGAGGTGCTGGTGCAGTTGAAGTAGAAGATGCACGCGGTGTCCATGATGAAGGTCGGCCTGCAAAAAAGTTAGTTCGCGCCAATGCTTGTCGATCCTGCACTTCACGTTCAGCTTTACAAGCAAGATGGAATAAACGAGTGATATTAGTATACTCCTTATAGTCTAGAATGGTCTGAATCTCTCTATTTAATCCACCCAGAAAACGTGCAAGCATAGCTTCATTCTCCTCAACAATACCACATCTAATCATGCCAGTTTGTAATTCCTTATAATATTCTTCTACAGAATTTTTTCCTTGTCTTAAGCGCTGTAATTTCTGAAGCAATTCACGTTGATAATATGGTGGAACCCAACGAGTACGCATAACAGTTTTCAAAGCAGCCCAAGTAGTTGGAATAGGATATAATCTACAATGTTCAGACCACCATACACATGCAAAACTAGTGAAAGCACAAACAGCAGCGGAAACTCGTCTCTCCTCGGGATATTGTAAACATGTAAATCGTTGTTCAGTTTCTAACTCCCAAGTAAGATATATATCAGGAACATATCTACCCTCGAAAGGTGGAATATTCAATTTCAGTTTAGGAAGATGGTCATGATCTCGTACCTGAGGGAAAGCCCTACCATTGTGATTATTTGCATGTGGACGACTTGGTGGTTGTGGTGCAGGTGGTTGCACGTAGTTCTGATTTTGAGCAACCT
>NW_025256679.1:0-1838 GCF_018294505.1 Triticum aestivum
GCCAAACAAATCAGGCAGCTAAAGAAGTAAAACAGCCTCTAAGAATTTAATAGGTGCAGAGCTGACATCTTGAGCACCTCTAACATTTCAAGTCTACATGCATTTTTCAGGAAGAAACACCTCCAATACTCGTAGACGATGCCCTTTCTCCTGTTCTCTCTGAAGCCTAGTCGTTGCCCCAAATGCTATAAATCTTGGCCATTGTAGCGACCATAGTAGCACTGCCAGCTCCGCTACCATCCTTTGTCGATTCTGGCGACGTCACCCTCCCACTCCAACAACTAAGTCATCCTTGTTAGTGAATAGTGTATAAGGAGAATTTGATCAAGAACCACTTGGGGCAACATGTGTCAACGATTCATACATGTTGATATTAAGATCTGTGCATAGTCATGGATCAGAGTAGAGGGAGAGGTGGTGGTTGAGGGAATCTCAGTGGTGTAAAGGGCGACATGGTGGTTTTATTCTAGTTCAGACAACCAGATGAGTAATAGCCATATGTCCTATATACCTATCTTGATTGAGTGTATTACAAGGGCCCAGAATCGACATATATAGTGTTTCATCGATTGGCCCAGAATCCCTCATATTCGAGACAACAAGAGTTATTATTCCACAATTGAGATTTCGGGTGGTGGCAAAGTTATTAGGCCTAGGACCGAGGCCGCCTGCCAACCTGGCTGCCATGGTCTGTGAACCGATGTCGTATCCACGAAGTTGGAAGAATAAAAGTAAGAGTAGGTGTGTCCTATAGTATCCAACTTCCCTCCACACATAATCGCATACTCCAATATCCTGTCCTCATGCGTGGTCACATCCCCCAAATCTGAATGGACGCCCCCTCCTGGAGTCTGAGCACTTGTCAGTTAGCGGATCTCGACAACTTAATCAACAATGTCTTCCTCTAAACTTGTGAGACAGAATTCCTGCTTGCGACAAACGAGATAGCCCCCAACCCCATCAACGACTGCATCTTGGCTTTTTTTTTTTACTTCTTCAAGTGCAGATCGGGTCTCCCACAATAAGAAGTTTGCTGGTGTGTTTATTAAGGCGATACCAACATCTATATTCAACTAACTCTGATTTAATTTACGTGTCCACTCCATCCACCAGGCGTATAAACTGTGGCAAGGGGCCAAGCAACATTGTGTTGCATTTATTTCATCTCAATACAGTCATTAGTTGTAGATGAGAGCTACTGCCATATCTACCCCTTATGTTTGTTGTATGCAGTCGGACACTAATATACACATGATCAATGCAATTATGGACACGCCAAGGTTTGTCGATGCATATTAATTGAAAGAAGTCTTTTGTGTAGTGGAATTAACTCACCTCAGATGTGATATCTTCGTGCTGCAGATAAACAGGTTTCAGTATCACCTCATGCACCATATTCCCCAACTCTTTTGCTTCCTCAAAAAATTGATCAGATTCACACTGGTTTTGGAATAAAACGATGTACTTATGTTCCAATAAACTGCTCTGAATAACGAGATCGAAGTCTTTCTTTTCCTTTAGCTTCATCTCCTCTTTTGTTGTCACAATCAAAGTGTAAGTGGATCTTCGAGGCACAATGCCGTACAACGGCAGCTTTGTGAAGCACCATGGGGACTTGCCGCCCCTGTCTACAAGTCTAAAGGCCACATTTTCATTGGTGTTGTTTGTTAGGTACAGTGAGCACGAGATGGGCTCATTGGGATGATAGGGGAAGCGAAGTTCCAGCGGGTGGACGTCAAGTACAGGTAGCTTGTTGATGGAGCCTGCGATCTGCACTGTGCAAAGAACTTTTTACAACTAAAGCTACGCAAGTCAACGAGGTGTATAAACCTGTCTCC
>NW_025256680.1:0-1838 GCF_018294505.1 Triticum aestivum
TCGGTCAGTCGGTGCTTCGTGGATTTTCCAAGTAAAATATTGGCTGCTCCTGCTAAGCGCACATCCAAGCATTTGGCTACAGTTTTATTCTATTTTATTTTGCGATCCGCATTTGGGCACAGTTTGTGCATAGAGTTTTTAGTTGAAATATTGCCTTGATCGTTTTGCGCAAACCAAGCCATAGCTCTGTCCTTTCGACGCGCCGGCTAGTTTCTGGTTGCGCGCGGTCCATGGATCTGGCTCGAGCGCGGCTCGTGCCGCTGCAGCATCGCCTTTGTATTCTGCCCACTTTTGGGCAGAAACGGAGTTGGCGTCTTCTCCTCAAGAAAAATGCATGCACGGTGTGGTCTTCATTCTCTCTCTTCTTGAAATGACCGCTGAATAGTCAAATATGGTTACCTATACTGACAAAACGCACATGTCTTCTGAATACAGTAGATGGAAGAGTTAATTAGTGACAGTATTATTATCTCCCGGTTGGTCAACATGAGGTTTAGGAATTTGTATGATGAAGGCCCTACTCTTGAAATTCCCTTTGAACGAATCATGGAGATGAGGAAAAAACTGTATATCTTGTCATTCACAGTTGAAGGCTTCGATCAGATAGGTGCTGACGACCCCAATGATGATAATGGCCCTACTCACATATCTGTGGACGATGACAATAAAGAACTTGAAGATGAGGAAATTGACAAGGATATCCTAGATGATGGGGAAGAACCTATTGATGCTCTGAACCTGGCCAACAGGGCTACCTCCTCGAAGAAAACACCAGCTGGAAAAAATACTAATGATAATGATGTGGCCTTCCATCCTGCCGCCCTGATTGAGGCCTGTTATTCTCCTATGAGAATGTGAAGGAAATATGCCCTAAAGGCAATAATAAAGTTATTATTTATTTCCTTATTTCATGGTAAATGTATATTATTCATGCTAGAATTGTATTAACCGGAAACTTAGTACATGTGTGAATACATAGACAAAAATAATGTCACTAGTATGCCTCTACTTGACTAGCTCGTTGAACCAAAGATGGTTGTGTTTCCTAACCATATGTTTGAAGGAAATATGCCCTAGAGGCAATAATAAAGTTATTATTTATTTCCTTATATCATGATAAATGTTTATTATTCATGCTAGAATTGTATTAACCGGAAACATAATACATGTGTGAATACATAGACAAACATAGTGTCACTAGTATGCCTCTACTTGACTAGCTCGTTAATCGAAGATGGTTATGTTTCCTAACCATAGACATGAGTTGTCATTTGATTAACGGGATCACATCATTAGGAGAATGATGTGATTGACATGACCCATTCCGTTAGCTTAGCACTCGATCGTTTAGTATGTTGCTATTGCTTTCTTCATGACTTATACATGTTCCTATGACTATGAGATTATGCAACTCCCGTTTACCGGAGGAACACTTTGTGTGCTACCAAACGTCACAACGTAACTGGGTGGTTATAAAGGTGCTCTACAGGTGTCTCCGAAGGTACTTGTTGGGTTGGCGTATTTTGAGATTAGGATTTGTCACTCCGAATGTCGGAGAGGTATCTCTGGGCCCACTCGGTAATGCACATCACTTAAAGCCTTGCAAGCATTGCAACTAATGAGTTAGTTGCGGGATGATGTATTATGGAACGAGTAAAGAGACTTGCCGGTAACGAGATTGAACTAGGTATTGAGATACCGACGATCGAATCTCGGGCAAGTAATATACCGATGACAAAGGGAACAACGTATGTTGTTATGCGGTTTGACCGATAAAGATCTTTGTAGAATATGTGGGAGCCAATATGGGCATCCAGGTCCCGCTATTGGTTATTAAC
>NW_025256681.1:0-1838 GCF_018294505.1 Triticum aestivum
GACTGGCGGCGGGAAGCGGCGGGCGACGGGCGAGTGGGGGATGGCGGTGGCTAGATAGTGGTCGATGAGCGGCGGCAAAAGCGCAACCCTCGGTGGAGGCGAATCGAGCGGCGGTGGAGTAGTGGCGGAAACAACCCAATTCGCGTCGTGCAGCGGCGGGAGAAAGAGGGGTGGTGCCGGGTGTTGGGGAACGTAGCAGAAATTCAAAATTTTCCTACGCAACACCAAGATCTATCTATGGAGAGACTAGCAACGAGTAGAAAGGGGAGTGCATCTACATACCCTTGTAGATCGCTAAGCGGAAGCGTTCAAGTGAACGGGGTTGATGGAGTCGTACTCGTCGTGATTCAGATCACCGATGATCAAGTGCCGAACGGACGGCACCTCCGCGTTCAACACACGTACAGCCCGGTGACGTCTCCCACGCCTTGATCCAGCAAGGAGAGAGGGAGAGGTTGAGGAAGACTCCGTCCAGCAGCAGCACAACGGCATGGTGGTGGTGGAGGAGCGTGGCAATCCAGCAGGGCTTCGCCAAGCACCATGGGAGAGGAGGAGGAGGGAGAGGGGCAGGGTTGCACCAACGAGAGATCAAATCGCGTCTTATGGGCAGCCCCATGCCTTAATATATATAGGGGGAGGGGAGGGCTGCGCCCCCTTTAGGGTTTCCCACCCCAAGGGGCGGCGGCCAGCCTCCAGATGGGAAAAGGGCGGCGGCCAAGGGAGGATTCCCTCCCCCCCCCCAAGGCACCTAGGAGGTGCCTTCCCCTCCTAGGACTCTTCCTTAGGGTTCCCCCTTGACCCTAGGCGCATGGGCCATGAGGGAAGTGGCGCCCCAGCCCACTTTGGGCTGGATCCCTTCCCACTTCAGCCCATGGGACCCTCCGGGATAGGTGGCCCCACCCGGTGGGCCCCCGGGACCCTTCCGGTGGTCCCCGTACAATACCGATGACCCCGAAACTTGTCCCGATGGCCGAAACAGGACTTCCTATATATAAATCTTTACCTCCGGACCATTCCGGAACTCCTCGTGACGTCCGGGATCTCATCCGGGACTCCGAACAACATTCGGTAACCACATACAAGCTTCCTTTATAACCCTAGCGTCATCGAACCTTAAGTGTGTAGACCCTACGGGTTCGGGAGACATGCAGACATGACCGAGACGTTCTCCGGTCAATAACCAACAGCGGGATCTGGATACCCATGTTGGCTCAGACATGTTCCACTATGATCTCATCGGATGAACCACGATGTCAAGGACTTAATCAATCCCGTATTCAATTCCCTTTGTCTATCGGTATTTTACTTGCCCGAGATTCGATCGTCGGCATCCAATACCTTGTTCAATCTCGTTACCGGCAAGTCACTTTACTTGTTCCGTAACACATCATCCCGTGATCAACTCCTTGGTCACATTGCGCATGTGATGATGTCCTACCGAGTGGGCCCAGAGATACCTCTCCGTTTACACGGAGTGACAAATCCTAGTCTCGATCCGTATAAAACAATAGATACTTTCGGAGATACCTGTAGTGCACCTTTATAGTCACCCAGTTACGTTGTGACGTTTGATACACCCAAGGCACTCCTACGGTATCCAGGAGTTACACGATCTCATGGTCAAAGGAAGAGATACTTGACATTGGCAAAGCTCTAGCAAACGAACTACACGATCTTTGTGCTATGCTTAGGATTGGGTCTTGTCCATCACATCATTCTCCTAATGATGTGATCCCGTTATCAACGACATCCAATGTCCATAGCCAGGAAACCATGACTATCTGTTGATCACAACGAGCTAGTCAACTAGAGGCTCACTAGGGACATATTGTGGTCTA
>NW_025256682.1:0-1838 GCF_018294505.1 Triticum aestivum
TCTGGGCCCATCGCCCATAGCACACCTGCACGTTGCGAGGGCGGCCGGAAGCAGAACTAGCCCCCTTAATACAAGAGCAGGCTTACGTTCCAATCCGGCGCGCGCCGCTCCGTCGCTGACGTCTGAAGTGCTTCGGCTGATACCACGACGTCGGGATACCCATAACTACTCCCACGTAGATGGTTAGTGCGTATAGGCTCGTAGCCGACTCAGATCAAATACCAAGATCTCGTTAAGCGTGTTAAGTATCCGCGAACGCCGAACAGGGCCAGGCCCACCTGTCTCCTAGGTGGTCTCAACCTGCCCTGTCGCTCCGCCACAAAGTAACAGTCGAGGGCCGTCGGGAACCTAGGCCCACCTCTACCGGGATGGAGCCACCTGCCCCTTCAGCCCCCAACTCCGAACAGTATCACAGGTAATGTAACAGTGTAAAGTATATAGTATATGCCTGTGATCACCTCCCGAAGTGATCACAGCCCAGTAGTATAGCAAGGCAGACGGACAAGAGTGTAGGGCCACTGATGGAACACTAGCATCCTATACTAAGCATTTAGGATTGCGGGTAAGGTATCAATGACTGTAGCAGCAATGACAGGCTATGCATCAGAATAGGATTAACGGAAAGCGGTAACATGCTACACTACTCTAATGCAAGCAGTATAGAGAAGAGTAGGCGATATCTGGTGATCAAAGGGGGGGCTTGCCTGGTTGCTCTGGCAAGAGAGAGGGGTCGTCAACTCCGTAGTCGAACTCATCAGCAGCAGCGTCGGTCTCGTAGTCTACCGGAGAGGAGAGGGGGAAGAAATAATGAATACAGAGCAAACAAAGCATCACAAAATATAACAAGGCAATACGCGGTGTTCGGTGTGCCCTAACGCGGTAGTAGGTGATACCGGTGAAGGGGGGAAAACATCCGGAAAAGTATTCCCGGTGTTTCGTGTTTTCTGACAGATGAACCGGAGGGGGAAAGTTGCGGGTTCGATAGGTTAGGGGTGTGTGGCGGACGAACGGACCGCGTATCCGGATTCGTCTCGTCGTTCTAAGCAACTTTCATGTTGAAAATATTTTAATCCGAGTTACGGATTAAAAGATATGATTTTCTAAAGATTTTATTAATTTCTGAGATTTAATTAATTATTTTATTTAATTCGAAAATGGATTTATGACATCAGCATGAGGTCATGCTGACGTCAGCAGTCAACAGGGTTGACTGGTCAACCTGACCAGTGGGTCCCACTGGTCAGTGACACATTTTTAATTAAACATTTTAATTAACCTAATTAGTGTTAATAGGGGGTGGGCCCCACTGTCATACTCTGTTAGCTAATTAACAGTAGTTAATTAGGTTAATTAGTCATTAGATTAATTAATCTTAATTAGCTAGGTTAATCGGAATTAATTAAGTTAATTAATTAGTTAATTAATTAATTATTTTTATTATTTATTATTGATTTATTTTTTTATATTATTTTTTTTAACTCCTCTTTTTTTTCGTTCTGGGGCTGGAGGCCCCACTTGTCATAGGCCCATAGGGGGCACTGGCCCATTGGTCATTGGCCCATAGGCCAAAGTGGATCGGGCGCTACGGGCGCAACGGGCGCCGTGCGTCGGGCGTCCGCCCGAACGGAACTGGCGAGGGGGGCGCGGCGAGGCTCCGGCCAAGGGGGAGTGGAGGTGGCCGTAGTGGCGCGGCAGAGGACGCGCGCTTCCAGGGGGTTTCGCGGGCGCTGTGACGGGCGGCGACAGAAGCAGCTGCAGCAGAGCCGCGGGCGAGTGCGGCTCGCGGACACGGGGAGGAGGACCGGGGCGCGCGGGCGACGACGGGAGGGGCGTGGAGA
>NW_025256683.1:0-1838 GCF_018294505.1 Triticum aestivum
CGAGCTCCGCCCCGGCCAAGCGCGTCGGGTGCGAGCTCCGGCCACGACTACTCCCCGTGCAGGAGATGGTTGAGTGGAGGCTTTGACCGTGCGAGCGTGAGCCCCGCCCCGGCCATGCGCGCTGTGTGCGCTAGGTGGTGGAAGGAAAGGGAGAGGAGAGGAGAAAGAAAAGAGAGAAAGGGGAGGAGAGAGGAGAGAGGAGGGAGAGAGGGGCTGACGAGTGGCCCTGTGCATGCAAAAGTCATCTCCCGGCGTCCCCAGCTGCCCTCCGGGGGGCTGGGTTTGGTGCGGAAGTGCCGGCCGTAAATCTTGCGAAATCCGACGAAAAACGGGTCTCTGGGGATCCGAGTGTGGCGTTTTTTGCCCGCCGGCATCTAAAAAATGCCTTGGGGAGGCTTCCTGAGGGGCCCGCCGGATCACATGCTGCTGCTGTAGCGCCCCGCGTGGCGCGCTGGGGAGCACCCATATTGTTCGTTGGAACTCCCCTGCAAGGGATTCCCGTGGGTTAGTTTCCACCGTAAAATAACTATTTTCTTAGCACAACTTTTTAGGCAAATTTTCTTAGCGCAAAAATTATATATATATCACTCACAGTAAGTGTTAAAGCTAGTGCCCTACATCGTGTGTTGATTAGGCCGACCCATTAGGAGAGTAGAAGAAGCTGGTTTTGGGAATGTCTATTTTTTTTAATTTTAGTTTTTTCATTTTGTTTGACTTTTAGTTTTGTTTCTTTCCCTTTTTAACTTGTGAATATTTTTAAAATTCATGAATGAGTTTCAAATTCATTAAAAAAACCTCGTGGACCTATTTTGAATTCCTGAATATTTGGTAAATTCATGAACAATTATCAAATTTATTAATATTTTTACCAATACTTGTATATCTTTTCAAATCGATGAACATGTTTAAAATCATGAACATTTTTTAAACGCATAAACATTTTCAAATACATTAATAGTTTTTTTTCAAATTCATGAACATTTTTTGTATATGTGAGCACTTTTTATGTTGGGGAACATCCTTTCAAACCCGTGAACATTTTTGATCCGCGAACATTTTTCATATCCACACACTTTTTAAAATTCTTGATTACCTTTTTGAAGTCATGATGATTTTAAAATTCTTAAATATTTTTTAAGTCGTTGACATTCTTAATAATGTAAATAAAATTGACCGAATGTAAAGAAATTAAAGTGAAAATCATTTCATTTTGAGGCAAAAGTTCAACTCAAGAAAATCGCCCGAAGAGTTGCATACTCTACTGGGCGGGCGCAACTGTTCATGCTACATGCGACTGCTCTGTAACAATCGCAATGAGGGATATACAGCAACGCCCATTTTCTTAGTGCTTCTAAAACTGTCCAAAAAATAGTGTTTCTAAGAAGAGGCGTTTTTAGTATGGGCCTATGTAATAGCTTTTTTTAAACACGGTACGGACACACACGCTCATAAATACGCACATACGCTCATCCCTATGAACGTACACACACATCCAACCTCCACGAGCACCTCCGAGAGACTTAGCCGGCATATCATCTTGAGATTGATGAAGTGGCCATAGCCGCCTTCATAGCCGATGGGAATGTCTCTTCCCACTGAACGAACATCGCCGGAAGATATGAAATAAATTCAGAAAAATGCGTGCACCAGTGTCAAGTATGGAACTTCAACCCTGCACTACTAAGGAAAAGCTTATACACAAACGCTTACTAGTAGCGAGGGTTTATACCCCTCGCTACTGCTACTTACTAGTAGCGCAAGTTTTTACCCCTCGCTACTACTAAGTTGATATTAGTAGCACGGGTTTTTAACCCTCGCTACTACTAAGTGGTCTCTAC
>NW_025256684.1:0-1838 GCF_018294505.1 Triticum aestivum
CAAGGTTCGCAAGTACCAAGTGATTCATAATCAAGTGGTTCCAAAAGTCCATCTATATGGAGTTTCTTCATGCGCTTTACACCAATATAACCTAAACGGCAGTGCCACAAATAAGTTGCACTATGATTATCAACTCTGCATCTTTTGGCTTCAATATTATGAATATGTGTATCACTACTATCGAGATTCAACAAAAATAGACCACTCTTCAAGGGTGCATGACCATAAAAGATATTACTCATATAAATAGAACAACCATTATTCTCTGATTTAACTGAATTATCGTCTCGCATCAAACAAGATCCAGATATAATGTTAATGCTCAACGCTGGCACCAAATAATAATTATTTAGGTCTAAAACTAATCCCGAAGGTAGATGTAGAGGTAGCGTGCCGACCGCGATCACATCGACTTTGGAACCATTTCCCACGCGCATCGTCACCTCATCCTTAGCCAATCTTCGCTTAATTCGTAGTCCCTGTTTCGAGTTGCAAATATTAGCAACAGAACCAGTATCAAATCCCCAGGTGCTACTGCGAGCATTAGTAAGGTACACATCAATAACATGTATATCACATATACCTTTGTTCACCTTGCCATCCTTCTTATCCGCCAAATACTTGGGGCAGTTCCGCTTCCAATGACCAGTCTGTTTGCAGTAGAAGCACTCAGTCTCAGGCTCAGGTCCAGACTTGGGTTTCTTCACCTGAGCAGCAACTTGTTTGCTGT
Organism: Triticum aestivum; assembly: GCF_018294505.1. Lineage (NCBI taxonomy): Eukaryota > Viridiplantae > Streptophyta > Magnoliopsida > Poales > Poaceae > Triticum > Triticum aestivum. The sequence continues at coordinate 731 of NW_025256684.1, forward strand.
TCTTCTTGAAGTTTCCCTTCTTCTTTCCTTTGCCCTTTTTCTTGAAACGGGTGGTCTTGTTGATCATCAACACTTGATGCTCCTTCTTGATTTCTACCTCCGCAGCCTTTAGCATTGCGAAGAGCTCGGGAATCGTCTTATCCATCCCTTGCATGTTATAGTTCATCACGAAGCTCTTGTAGCTTGGTGCCAGTGATTGAAGAATTCTGTCAATCACGCTATCATCCGGAAGATTAACTCCCAGTTGAATCAAGTGATTGTTATACCTAGACATTCTGAGTATATGCTCACTGACAGAACTATTCTCCTCTATTTTACAGCTGTAGAATTTATTGGAGACTTCATATCTCTCAATCCGGGCATTTGCTTGAAATATTAACTTCAACTCCTAGAACATCTCATATGCTCCATGACGTTCAAAACATTGTCGAAGTCCCGGTTCTAAGCCGTAAAGCATGGCACACTGAACTATCGAGTAGTCTTCAGCTTTGCTCTGCCAGATGTTCATAACATCTGGTGTTGCTCCTGCAGCAGGTCTGGCACCTAGCGGTGCTTCCAGGACGTAATTCTTCTGTGCAGCAATGAGGATAATCCTCAAGTTACGGGCCATCTATCTACAATCAACATAGACAAGCAAAATACTATCAGGTACTGAGTTCATGATAAATTTAAGTTCAATTTAATCATATTACTTAAGACTCCCACTTAGATAGACATCCCTCTAATCCTCTAAGTGATCACGTGGTCCAAATCAACTAAACCATGTCTGATCATCACGTGAGATGGAGTAGTTTCAATGGTGAACGTCACTATGTTGATCATATCTACTATATGATTCACGCTTGACCTTTCGGTCTCAGTGTTCCGAGGCCATATCTGCATATGCTAGGCTCGTCAAGTTTAATCTGAGTATTCCGCGTGTGTAACTGTTTTGCACCCGTTGTATTTGAACGTAGAGCCTATCACACCCGATCATCACGTGGTGTCTCAGCGCGAAGAACTTTCGCAACGGTGCATACTCAGGGAGAACACTTATACCTTGATAATTTAGTGAGAGATCATCTTATAATGCTACTATCAATCAAAGCAAGATAAGATGCATAAAAGA
>NW_025256685.1:0-1838 GCF_018294505.1 Triticum aestivum
AGACACATGTACTTTGCTTGGTGCAATCCCGAATAGAAAAAGAGAAGAAATGCATGGAATTTATTTTCTGTATTTTGTAATCTTGCTCTTCAGGTGTTCATGTGTGTGACCGAACAAAAAAACTGAATGCATTTTATGCTTGTTTTTGGCGTAGTTTTGTAGCACGGTCTCTTGAAAAACAAAAAGAAAACGACGTTTGTTTGGAACATCAAACGAGCTCAAAAATCTTTAGAAATTTAGGAAGAACACAAGTCCCGACGTCCATCTCTCTCATCCTACTCACTGTTTGGTGTGTTCTTCAGTGTCAAACAGCAAAAGGTGAATGAAGATGTCATCTTCAAAAAATGGATATAGAAATAATATTGTATTATTGTGCAAAAATAATTGACTTTTAATTTTTCGTTTATGCAAAGGACAAAATGTTGTGTTCGGGAAGGTCAAGTATGTTAACTGAAGACGGACGTCGTATTCTCTAGGGAGTAATACAAGAAAAAAAGACTATACAAAAGTAGTTCGTGTCTCACTTCCGTGAGAGTTCTTTCTTACTCCCTAGAGAGTTTGTGTATTGATATCTAGTTTGTGCACACATAATTCTCTCGCCTGTATGTGTCTATGTTTTTCCAAACTACAATGATACAAAACAAATCACATGTAACCAAACTGAAAAACTTTTGCAATTGCTACTGTTTGAACTCTCTGGAGATTAAAAACTTTTGCACTTGCTACAGAAAAACTGAAAAACTACAATGATACAAAAAACATCACATGTCTAAATAATTGAAAAAAGCCCAAAAAGTCCAAATTAAAAAAAGGAGCAGCTCGATGTTTATACAAAATTCATATTTTCCTTATTATTAAAGAATGAAAAATAAGAAGTTCAAAAATAAAAAAACTAGAAGTTCAAATTTAAAAATAGAGTACTTCAAAATTCATAAAAAAAATCATGATTTCTAAATAAAAAAACTCTAGAAGTTAAAATTTAATTAAAGAACTAGTTGAATATTTTATGCAAAACCTAGGATTCTTCCGTTACTAAAAGAAATAAACCAAGAAGTCCAAATTATAGAAATAGAGAAGTTCGATATTTATAAAAAACTCAGATTTTTCCTTGTTACTAAAGAAGAAAAATGAAGAAGTTCACATTAAAATAAAGGAGTAGTTTGATGTATACGGAAACTCAAATTATTACCGTTTCTAAGCAAAATAAAACTATGAAGTGCAATTTACAAAAAAAGGTTTGATGTTTGTTTAAAAACACATTTCCTTTCTAAGAATACGACTAAGAAGTTGAAATTAAAATGACAGAGAAGTTTGAAATATATATAAAACTTAGATTTATTTTACGAAGTTCACGTGCACCTCCATGCACGGTTTAGAATTTTATATTGCGGGATGTCCGACCTAAAATTACATGTTTTAAAAATGGAAAAAAATGATGTCTAACCTTCAATTGCGTGTAATTCGACGTATGCACAAAAAATGTGGCAGAAGTTCATATTGAAAATAACGAGAAGTTCAAGTACTGTAAGGGATGCATTTCAGTTGAGAATGAAAATATAGAAAAAATAAAAGATTAAAAGGTTTGTTGAAATAAGTTCAAGTGCTCTATCCGAGGAAGTTAAAAAATTCTTGAGAGAGAGGTTCACGTTGTATTTCCATGTTCAAAAACACAAAAAAGAATGGAAACAAGATGGAGAAGTTCGATGATTATAGAAAACTCAAATTTTCTTTGTTATTAAAGAATGGAAACAAGAAGTTGAAAAATAAAATAACAAGAAGTTCAACTTTTAAAAATAGAGCGCTTCAAAATTTCATAAAAAAGATTAAGAAATAAAACC
>NW_025256686.1:0-1838 GCF_018294505.1 Triticum aestivum
CAAAACGGACAATCTCTTTCAAAGTATCAGGATTTCATCCGGAAACTCGTCTGTTACAAAGGGATTTCATTTTTTTAAACTTATTTGAACTCCTGAGTTTTTGTGTGTTCAAAATGCACCATTCAAAGCCACATCATCATTTTTCAATCCTTTCTCACTTCATTTGTTATTTTTCATGCATTTACTAATTATTTTGAGCTATAAGACCCTAAAATTGAAAAGCATTTCAAATGAACTCTGAAAAGGTTGAAAGTTGGCATGATATCATCATTTCATCCACATAGCATGTGTAAGAAAGTTGAGAGGGTTACGACAAAAACTGGATGCACTTCGTGTACAAAACGGACAATCCCTTTCAAAGTATCAGGATTTCATCCAGAAACTCGTCTGTTACAAAGGGATTTCATTTTTTAAAACTTATTTAAAATCCTGACTTTTTGTGTGTTCAAAATGCACCATTCAAAGCCGCATCATCATTTTTCAATCATTTCTCACTTCATTTGTTATTTTTATGCATTTACTAATTATTTTGAGCTATAAGACCCTAAAATTGAAAAGCATTTCAAATGAACTCTGAAAAGGTTGAAAGTTGGCATGATATCATCATTTCATCCACATAGCATGTGCAAGAAAGTTGAGAGGGTTACGGCAAAAACTGGATGCACTTCGTGTACAAAACGGACAATCTCTTTCAAAGTATCAGGATTTCATCCGGAAACTCGTCTGTTACAAAGGGATTTCATTTTTTAAAACTTATTTGAAGTCCTGACTTTTTGTGTGTTCAAAATGCACCATTCAAAGCCACATCATCATTTTTCAATCCTTTCTCACTTCATTTGTTATTTTTCATGCATTTACTAATTATTTTGAGCTATAAGACCCTAAAATTGAAAAGCATTTCAAATGAACTCTGAAAAGGTTGAAAGTTGGCATGATATCATCATTTCATCCACATAGCATGTGTAAGAAAGTTGAGAGGGTTACGGCAAAAACTGGATGCACTTCGTGTACAAAACGGACAATCTCTTTCAAAGTATCAGGATTTCATCCGGAAACTCGTCTGTTACAAAGGGATTTCATTTTTTAAAACTTATTTGAATTCCTGACTTTTTGTGTGTTCAAAATGCACCATTCAAAGCCACATCATCATTTTTCAATCCTTTCTCACTTCATTTGTTATTTTTCATGCATTTACTAATTATTTTGAGCTATAAGACCCTAAAATTGAAAAGCATTTCAAATGAACTCTGAAAAGGTTGAAAGTTGGCATGATATCATCATTTCATCCACATAGCATGTGCAAGAAAGTTGAGAGAGTTACGGCTAAAACTGGATGCACTTCGTGTTCAAAACGGACAATCTCTTTCAAAGTATCAGGATTTCATCCGGAAACTCGTCTGTTACAAAGGGATTTCATTTTTTAAACTTATTTGAACTCCTGAGTTTTTGTGTGTTCAAAATGCACCATTCAAAGCCACATCATCATTTTTCAATCCTTTCTCACTTCATTTGTTATTTTTCATGCATTTACTAATTATTTTGAGCTATAAGACCCTAAAATTGAAAAGCATTTCAAATGAACTCTGAAAAGGTTGAAAGTTGGCATGATATCATCATTTCATCCACATAGCATGTGCAAGAAAGTTGAGAGGGTTACGGCAAAAACTGGATGCACTTCGTGTACAAAACGGACAATCTCTTTCAAAGTATCAGGATTTCATCTGGAAACTCGTCTGTTACAAAGGGATTTCATTTTTTAAAACTTATTTGAAATCCTGACTTTTTGTGTGTTCAAAATGCACCATTCAAAGCCACATCATCATTTTTCAATCCTTTCT
>NW_025256687.1:0-1837 GCF_018294505.1 Triticum aestivum
CACTATCATATACGTGAGCCAAAAGGCGCAAACGGTCCCGGGCAAAGGTAAGACGACACCCGTGGGGATACCGTGCGTGAGGCCGCAAAGTGATATGAGGTGTTACCGGCTAGATCGATGTGACATCGAGTCGGGGTCCTGACAGCGTTGGCATCAGAGCCGGACTGCCTGTAGGTTCTCCAAGCCAAACTGGTCGATGTTGAGTCTAGAAATTCTTTAGTTATATGTAGGGGAATTGTTTGTGGGTTGGAACGTAAGGCTCTTTTTACTCCTTATACCTTATGACTTTCTGATCTGAGTCAGTCCATTCTTCCACCGGGGGTTAAGGAATTAGGATCTGTTCTCTCTATCAGGATCACGAGTTACTAATCAGTAGTACCTTATAAGTTTGATGGTTACCAGCCTAGTTCAGTTCTACTACCACATTATGTTGTTAGAATGGTTTCAGAACTTGATGTGATGATGTTGGGTGTGTATGAAATCCTTTGTCAAATGTCTCAATATCCTTTTTGAGCATTTACAGCTGTTATGCTGCCGAAATTTTGCTAGAAATTCTAATGCCTTTGCATTATAATTGTGCTTTCAGATGGCCACTCGCGACCTCAATCAAGTGGTTCGCCTGACTCGATGCCTAGATGTACCCGGCCATACTGCTAAGTTGGTCAGGGTAATGACTGAGGCTGGATACCGCTGGTATCCTGAGTACACGGTCGAAGAGCAATTCCGAGATTTTAATCAAAGCCAGTATCTCTGCACTGTCAGGATATTTCCATCTTATCCTGGATCCACTGAGCCTCTTCACTGCTCCTATGGACTCAGGGTTACTATCGAGATGGCTGTGCAGGATGCCGCCTACTCTATGATGACCATTATGCGAGTCAGATCTGGTTTATTTCGGGACTCTGACTTCCGGTATATGCCAGGATCACTTCCAGGAGCACAAGGGTATCTCCAGGCTATCTATGCTGACTCCACTCAGGAGGATTCACGGACTCGCACCACTGCTGAGATGCTCGAGGATAAGGACCGTGAAAATCGGGCCTTGAGGTTAGAGCTCTTCAATACCCGTGCTGACCACTGGGCCACGTTGACTCGGTTCGCACCGGCGGTGCAAGCTGGATATTCAGATATGCGCGATCTCTATCCAGTGAGATCTGCTCTGCCGGACGTGATGGTTTGGCGTGATGTAGGAGGCATCACCCCACCTCGCGGTCCCCGCAGGCCACCGTTTGTTGGTCCAAGGCCTCATCCTAGCCCCTATGGTCCACAAGCTCCGCGAGATCGTCTATTTCCGGATGAACATGTTGAACTTCCAGGCTATGGAGGTGACTTCTACGAGGACTACTATGGATCAGTCTGAGCTAGTAGTAGTATCACTAGTTTGCACTAGCTGTGTCGTCTATCGTCCTGCGTGACTCGTGGGATATGACCTAGTTTGTACTCCTTCCGGGGGTGTAGAAAAATAATGTATAGGAGCTTGGAATGCCTCCGATGAGATGTAATCCTCTTTTCACCGTAATAGTACTTTGTTTGGTCTTGTACTAAACCCTGTATGGTGTGTATGACGATGGAATAAAAGAAGCAGTTTCTGTATCTACCATGTCATACGGATGATCATCTTGCATTCCGAGTTATTCCTTACATTATGTATCCTATGTCGGAATTTTACCATCCTGACTAAATCATTGTCTTGTTTACCTAGGATGGTCAACACGCGCGCTAACCCTGCTTCCCAAGAGCAGGCCGAAGGCAGTGAAGCCAGGAATGAAAATCTGCCTCATCCTCCTTCACTAGCCGAGGTGATGATGGAAGCTGAGAGAAACAAGCGGGAGACAAA
>NW_025256688.1:0-1837 GCF_018294505.1 Triticum aestivum
GGTCACCATCAGCATCACGCTCCTATGTTGCCGTCGCCAATCCTACCACCGTCTTCTGTCCAACCGATTCACGTTGATCCGTCAGCCTGTTCAGTCCGACCCAGCCGAACTTATCCGACTGCATGACACGCTCGAGGCTCCCAGATCATCTTCCGCGAATTTCCATCCATCACACATAATTCCATCTTAGCTGGCATGACTTCCTGCAATGCCCTCAAGCATCCCTATTGTGCCAACAAATTTTTCATCTTGTTTGCCATAACCCAAGGTTTTCAGTTTCAATAAACTTCTCCACCTCAAACATGGTACCGGTTGATGCCATAGTTCTTTGTACGGCTGACCTACGAAAAATTAACCAAGCTGCTACCAGATGCGATGTTCTGCAGTCCGTGTACGTTAACAAAGCCCAAGATCTCCATACCCTTCTCGTGTGCAAGTAGCAAAATACTATATTGGAAATTTGATTGAACTACTCACGGGAGGTTCTGTACACCTTGATGCTTAGCCTGATCCTCTGAACTGCTGCGTCGCTGATTTGCCTGGAGCCACACGCACAACTTGATGCAAACTGTTGCTTTTCCAATGCCCCTGCTCTCCGATGGATGCATATATCAATCAATGGATTTTTTTTCCTTCCGCCGAATCGATCTCATGCTGCCTCTCTCCGCGTCAAACACGAGGACTCGGTCCTCTCTCTTTTTCATAACAAATCTGCTGTTTGCTTCAATCGGCTCTGCACCGCACACACATCTTGCCCTGCACAGCGGCTCTCTTGTGCTACGCACACGCACGCCTCCAACTCAACTTCGCCAGCTACTCGGCCTGCTTCCTGGGCCGCTCTCGGACGACCACGTCGCCTGGCCGGTACCCCCTGTAGCGTTGTTGCGCCTATCGCGTGACCTAGCCGCCGCCTACTGGATCGGATCCGCTGCTGTACGGACTCACCGAAAACTTCTCTGATTGCTCTTTTCCAATCTCGTCGAGAACCACGCCGCAGCCGGCTGCATCTCGAACTCGATACTTCTTCTAGATCAACACGCAACGACCTCTTTGTAACCTTGCTCATGATACCACTTGTTAGAATAAATTTGAGCCATACCGTTGATCATCCGAGGACCAAGCAATCATACAAGCACGGCACCGAGATTTGTTAACGAGGTTCACCAATATGGCTACATTCCCGGGGCCTGACTACGGGCGCTCCTCCCCGTGACACCGTCACAATACCGCACACCGGCCACCCGGGTGCCGGCACACGCCGCCGGCTCCCCCTTGCGCGCCTGTGCTATTATGTTGGCATAGGTTACATCGTGTGTCTATCCCCGCTATATATGAGAGGTCTACGATACAAGTGTCCTACTTGGACACGACTACATATCCTATGTAAACACAATACAACTACAAGTACAACTGTAACCTACCTTGTACACAATATTCGACACAACTCGAACACGTACTACGTGAAGCAGCAGCAGTTGTCCACAATATTCGACACAATAAAGTCTCTAGTCTCCATGCAGGTACACTATTCATTGTTTTCTCCCTCAGAAAAGCTCATTACAGCCAAAAAAATAGAAAATAAAGTCTCTAGTCTCCATGCAGGTACACTATTCTTTGGCTCATATATATGACAACACAGATTTGACCCTTCGATTGGCTCCACTACCATCAAGGGCCTGCACTGCATTCACGTATGCAATTTAATGTGACCAAGCTGAGCAGCAGGATGAAGACCTATCAGCAGCGCCAGTTAGCGACTAGATCTCCCTCGCACCTGCACACATCAAGATTTAAACTGGATGAGATATTGTATATGACTAGGCATGCATCAATTTGA
>NW_025256689.1:0-1837 GCF_018294505.1 Triticum aestivum
AGGCCATGTCTGTACATGCTAGGCTCGTCAAGTTAACCCTAAGTGTTTTGCATGTGTTCCGAGGCCATGTCTGTACATGCTAGGCTCGTCAACACCCGTTGTATTTGAACGTCTGAATAAAACACCCGATCATCACGTGATGTTTTGAAACAGCGAACTGTCGCAACGGTGCACAGTTAGGGGAGAACACTTCTTGAAATTGTTGTAAGGGATCATCTTATTTACTACCGTCGTTCTAAGCAAATAAGATGTATAAACATGATAAACATCACATGCAATCAAATAGTGACATGATATGGCCATCATCACTTTGCTCCTTTTGATCTCCATCTTCGGGGCTCCATGATCATCATCGTCACCGGCATGACACCATGATCTCCATCATCATGATCTCCATCATCGTGTCTTCATGAAGTTGCCTCGCCAACTATTACTTCTACTACTATGGCCAACGATTAGCAATAAAGTAAAGTAATTACATGACGTTTAAGTTGACACGCAGGTCACAAATAAATAAAGACAACTCCTATGGCTCCTGCCGGTTGTCATACTCATCGACATGCAAGTCGTGATTCCTATTACAAGAACATGATCAATCTCATACATCACATATATCATTCATCACATCCTTTGGCCATATCACATCACATAGCATACCCTGCAAAAACAAGTTAGACGTCCTCTAATTGTTGTTTGCATGTTTTACGTGGCTGCTATGGGTTTCTAGCAAGAACGTTTCTTACCTACGCATGTACCACAACGTGATATGCCAATTGCTATTTACCCTTCATAAGGACCCTTTTCATCGAATCCGATCCGACTAAAGTGGGAGAGACAGACACCCGCCAGCCACCTTATGCAACTAGTGCATGTTTGTCGGTGGAACCGGTCTCACGTAAGCGTACGTGTAAGGTTGGTCCGGGCCGCTTCATCCCACGATGCCGCCGAATCAAGATAAGACTAGTAACGGCAAGCATATTGAACAATATCGACGCCCACAACTACTTTGTGTTCTACTCGTGCAAAGAATCTACGCAATAGACCTAGCTCATGATGCCACTGAAGGGGAACGTAGCAGAAATTCAAAAAATTTCCTACGTAACACCAAGATCTATCTATGGAGAGACCAGCAACGAGTAGAAAGGAGAGTGCATCTACATACCCTTGTAGATCGCTAAGCGGAAGCGTTCAAGTGAACGGGGTTGATGGAGTCGTACTCGTCGTGATTCAGATCACCGATGATCCTAGTGCCGAACGGACGGCACCTCCGCGTTCAACACACGTACAGCTCGACGATGTCTCCCACGCCTTGATCCAGCAAGGAGAGAGGGAGAGGTTGAGGAAGACTCCATCCAGCAGCAGCACAACGGCATGGTGGTGATGGAGGAGCGTGGCAATCCTGCAGGGCTTCGCCAAGCACCTACGGGAGAGGAGGAGGTGTCACGGGAGGGAGGGAGGCGCCAAGGGCTCAGGTATGGTTGCCCTCCCTCCCCTCCACTATATATAGGGGCAGGGGAGAGGGGGGAGGCGCAGCCTTGCCCCTTCCTCCAAGGAAGGGGTGCGGCTAAGAGGGGGGGAGGAGTCCATCCTCCCCAAGGCACCTCGGAGGTGCCTTCCCCCTTGAGGACTCTTCCCTCTAGGGTTCCCTAGGCGCATGGGCCTCTTGGGGCTGGTGCCCTTGGCCCATGTAGGCCAAGGCGCACCCCCTACAGCCCATGTGGCCCCCCGGGGCAGGTGGCCCCACCCGGTGGGCCCCCGGGACCCTTCCGGTGGTCCCGGTACAATACCGATGACCCCGAAACTTGTCCCGATGGCCGAAACAGGACTTCCTATATAT
>NW_025256690.1:0-1837 GCF_018294505.1 Triticum aestivum
TGCATCCTGTGTGCCTTGCCATGGGTCATGTCTCCGATGCGTGGCGTTGGCATGCCAGGCTAGGACACCAGCACTTCGACGGGTTGCGGAAGATGGCGCGAGGCAACCTCGTTCGTGGGCTACCTCACATCAAGCACGCCGACGAGTTGTGTGATGCGTGTCTTGCCGGGAAGCAGCGACGCCTGCCCTTCCCGGAAAAGGCACGCTATCGGGCGCAGTAACCCCTGGAGCTGGTTCATGCGGACCTCTGCGGCCCAATCACCCCGGCAACACCAGGAGGGCGTCGCTACACCTTGCTTCTCGTCGACGACTATAGAAGGTTCATGTGGGTGATGCTACTCGCCTCCAAGGATGAGGCCGAGCGAGCCATCGTCAAGAAGCAAGCGGCAGCAGAGGTCGAGTGCGGCCACAAGCTGCGCGTGCTACGCATAGACTGTAGCAGCGAGTTTACGTCGGCCACGTTCTACAAGCACTGCGACGAGAAAGGGGTGCAACATCACCTCACAACTCCTTACTCGCCGCAACAGAATGGCGTCGTCGAGCGGAGGAACCAGACAGTGCTCGGGATGGCACGCTGCATGCTCAAGGCAAAGCAGGTGCCGAGCACGTATTGGGGGGAGGCCGTGCTGACGGCCGTCTTCATCCTCAACCGCTCCTTCACAAGGAGCGTCGATGGCAAGACGCCTTACGAGGCGTGGTATGGGAGGAAGCCCGATGTACGCTTCCTCCGTACCTTTGGCTGCGTCGGGCACGTCAACACGACACGCCCACAGCTGAAGAAGTTCGATGATAGGAGCACCCCAATGGTGTTCATGGGCTACGAGACGGGCTCTAAGGCGTAAAAGATGTATGACCCCGTCTCAAAGCGTGTGCATGTCTCTCGTGACGTCATCTTCGACAAAGACGCGCGATGGACTTGGGAGGCGTCGGGGGAGGCCCCGGCAAGCAACTCCTTTACCGTGGAGTACCCGATGTACTCTACGACCCCGGGAAGCAAGACCCCGGGAAGTGCCACCCCGGGAAGCTCGGGAGGTGTGGATCCGGGAACAGCAACCCCGAGAACACCGTCCCCGGGTACGGTGTCGCCAGACACCATAACGTCAAACAAGGTGGGTCCGGGGAGGCAGTTCGCAACCCCGCCAACGGCAAGGTCGGAGCTGTTCGACGCCGACGACAGTGTTGGCGCCCCCCATAGGTTTTGGCGCATGGGGGATCTCCTCGGCGAGGCTGCGGCAACACCGCAACAGCCTGAGGATGAGGACGCTGATGACGACGAGGTCCTGCATGTATGATCGGAACAGAGTTAAGCATCCATGTATGATCGGAACTAGTAATTGTGGAAATCTACCCCTTTTTTATGTAAAGACCAAGCATACTGACATCCGTTTTAGCCTTAAACTATGTAGCCATTCCTCCCAGGTGGAACATTAGCTGATGTGCACACTGATCAAATTACTACAGATAAAAAAGAATCTTAGGAAAGATATAGCGGTACTTCATCTGTTATATTTCAGAGCATCCCCACCCCAGAATGCTACCATGCTGTGCAGGGTTTGGAAAATAGTGGGTTGCTGGCTGGTAATCCTGAACGTATCAGTACAGGTTTCCTAGGCTTATTATCTGCTTCAGCCCCTTAATTGCATATTAGTACCTATGCTTCAATCATTTAAATATGAAAATCTCAAGAAAAATTGCACAAATTAAAAAAACCAAACAGTCTCATTTCAAAAACCACCTGCTTTATTTGTGACAACTATGCTCTTCTATTTTCACATAATTAACTTTTCAATATCTCATGGATAAATTCTCAAATTTTCTAGCCTGAAATGGCGCTTTC
>NW_025256691.1:0-1837 GCF_018294505.1 Triticum aestivum
TGCATCCTGTGTGCCTTGCCATGGGTCATGTCTCCGATGCGTGGCGTTGGCATGCCAGGCTAGGACACCAGCACTTCGACGGGTTGCGGAAGATGGCGCGAGGCAACCTCGTTCGTGGGCTACCTCACATCAAGCACGCCGACGAGTTGTGTGATGCGTGTCTTGCCGGGAAGCAGCGACGCCTGCCCTTCCCGGAAAAGGCACGCTATCGGGCGCAGTAACCCCTGGAGCTGGTTCATGCGGACCTCTGCGGCCCAATCACCCCGGCAACACCAGGAGGGCGTCGCTACACCTTGCTTCTCGTCGACGACTATAGAAGGTTCATGTGGGTGATGCTACTCGCCTCCAAGGATGAGGCCGAGCGAGCCATCGTCAAGAAGCAAGCGGCAGCAGAGGTCGAGTGCGGCCACAAGCTGCGCGTGCTACGCATAGACTGTAGCAGCGAGTTTACGTCGGCCACGTTCTACAAGCACTGCGACGAGAAAGGGGTGCAACATCACCTCACAACTCCTTACTCGCCGCAACAGAATGGCGTCGTCGAGCGGAGGAACCAGACAGTGCTCGGGATGGCACGCTGCATGCTCAAGGCAAAGCAGGTGCCGAGCACGTATTGGGGGGAGGCCGTGCTGACGGCCGTCTTCATCCTCAACCGCTCCTTCACAAGGAGCGTCGATGGCAAGACGCCTTACGAGGCGTGGTATGGGAGGAAGCCCGATGTACGCTTCCTCCGTACCTTTGGCTGCGTCGGGCACGTCAACACGACACGCCCACAGCTGAAGAAGTTCGATGATAGGAGCACCCCAATGGTGTTCATGGGCTACGAGACGGGCTCTAAGGCGTAAAAGATGTATGACCCCGTCTCAAAGCGTGTGCATGTCTCTCGTGACGTCATCTTCGACAAAGACGCGCGATGGACTTGGGAGGCGTCGGGGGAGGCCCCGGCAAGCAACTCCTTTACCGTGGAGTACCCAATGTACTCTATGACCGCGGGAAGCAAGACCCCGGGAAGTGCCACCCCGGGAAGCTCGGGAGGTGTGGATCCGGGAACAGCAACCCCGAGAACACCGTCCCCGGGTACGGTGTCGCCAGACACCATAACGTCAAACAAGGTGGGTCCGGGGAGGCAGTTCGCAACCCCGCCAACGGCAAGGTCGGAGCTGTTCGACGCCGACGACAGTGTTGGCGCCCCCCATAGGTTTTGGCGCATGGGGGATCTCCTCGGCGAGGCTGCGGCAACACCGCAACAGCCTGAGGATGAGGACGCTGATGACGACGAGGTCCTGCATGTATGATCGGAACAGAGTTAAGCATCCATGTATGATCGGAACTAGTAATTGTGGAAATCTACCCCTTTTTTATGTAAAGACCAAGCATACTGACATCCGTTTTAGCCTTAAACTATGTAGCCATTCCTCCCAGGTGGAACATTAGCTGATGTGCACACTGATCAAATTACTACAGATAAAAAAGAATCTTAGGAAAGATATAGCGGTACTTCATCTGTTATATTTCAGAGCATCCCCACCCCAGAATGCTACCATGCTGTGCAGGGTTTGGAAAATAGTGGGTTGCTGGCTGGTAATCCTGAACGTATCAGTACAGGTTTCCTAGGCTTATTATCTGCTTCAGCCCCTTAATTGCATATTAGTACCTATGCTTCAATCATTTAAATATGAAAATCTCAAGAAAAATTGCACAAATTAAAAAAACCAAACAGTCTCATTTCAAAAACCACCTGCTTTATTTGTGACAACTATGCTCTTCTATTTTCACATAATTAACTTTTCAATATCTCATGGATAAATTCTCAAATTTTCTAGCCTGAAATGGCGCTTTC
>NW_025256692.1:0-1837 GCF_018294505.1 Triticum aestivum
GCCAAACAAATCAGGCAGCTAAAGAAGTAAAACAGCCTCTAAGAATTTAATAGGTGCAGAGCTGACATCTTGAGCACCTCTAACATTTCAAGTCTACATGCATTTTTCAGGAAGAAACACCTCCAATACTCGTAGACGATGCCCTTTCTCCTGTTCTCTCTGAAGCCTAGTCGTTGCCCCAAATGCTATAAATCTTGGCCATTGTAGCGACCATAGTAGCACTGCCAGCTCCGCTACCATCCTTTGTCGATTCTGGCGACGTCACCCTCCCACTCCAACAACTAAGTCATCCTTGTTAGTGAATAGTGTATAAGGAGAATTTGATCAAGAACCACTTGGGGCAACATGTGTCAACGATTCATACATGTTGATATTAAGATCTGTGCATAGTCATGGATCAGAGTAGAGGGAGAGGTGGTGGTTGAGGGAATCTCAGTGGTGTAAAGGGCGACATGGTGGTTTTATTCTAGTTCAGACAACCAGATGAGTAATAGCCATATGTCCTATATACCTATCTTGATTGAGTGTATTACAAGGGCCCAGAATCGACATATATAGTGTTTCATCGATTGGCCCAGAATCCCTCATATTCGAGACAACAAGAGTTATTATTCCACAATTGAGATTTCGGGTGGTGGCAAAGTTATTAGGCCTAGGACCGAGGCCGCCTGCCAACCTGGCTGCCATGGTCTGTGAACCGATGTCGTATCCACGAAGTTGGAAGAATAAAAGTAAGAGTAGGTGTGTCCTATAGTATCCAACTTCCCTCCACACATAATCGCATACTCCAATATCCTGTCCTCATGCGTGGTCACATCCCCCAAATCTGAATGGACGCCCCCTCCTGGAGTCTGAGCACTTGTCAGTTAGCGGATCTCGACAACTTAATCAACAATGTCTTCCTCTAAACTTGTGAGACAGAATTCCTGCTTGCGACAAACGAGATAGCCCCCAACCCCATCAACGACTGCATCTTAGCTTTTTTTTTTACTTCTTCAAGTGCAGATCGGGTCTCCCACAATAAGAAGTTTGCTGGTGTGTTTATTAAGGCGATACCAACATCTATATTCAACTAACTCTGATTTAATTTACGTGTCCACTCCATCCACCAGGCGTATAAACTGTGGCAAGGGGCCAAGCAACATTGCGTTGCATTTATTTCATCTCAATACAGTCATTAGTTGTAGATGAGAGCTACTGCCATATCTACCCCTTATGTTTGTTGTATGCAGTCGGACACTAATATACACATGATCAATGCAATTATGGACACGCCAAGGTTTGTCGATGCATATTAATTGAAAGAAGTCTTTTGTGTAGTGGAATTAACTCACCTCAGATGTGATATCTTCGTGCTGCAGATAAACAGGTTTCAGTATCACCTCATGCACCATATTCCCCAACTCTTTTGCTTCCTCAAAAAATTGATCAGATTCACACTGGTTTTGGAATAAAACGATGTACTTATGTTCCAATAAACTGCTCTGAATAACGAGATCGAAGTCTTTCTTTTCCTTTAGCTTCATCTCCTCTTTTGTTGTCACAATCAAAGTGTAAGTGGATCTTCGAGGCACAATGCCGTACAACGGCAGCTTTGTGAAGCACCATGGGGACTTGCCGCCCCTGTCTACAAGTCTAAAGGCCACATTTTCATTGGTGTTGTTTGTTAGGTACAGTGAGCACGAGATGGGCTCATTGGGATGATAGGGGAAGCGAAGTTCCAGCGGGTGGACGTCAAGTACAGGTAGCTTGTTGATGGAGCCTGCGATCTGCACTGTGCAAAGAACTTTTTACAACTAAAGCTACGCAAGTCAACGAGGTGTATAAACCTGTCTCC
>NW_025256693.1:0-1837 GCF_018294505.1 Triticum aestivum
ATGCGCGTCGGGAATGGTTCCAAGGTCAATGTGATCGCCGTCGGCACGCTACCTCTGCATCTCCCTTCGGGATTAGTTTTAAACCTTAATAATTGTTATTTAGTGCCAGCTTTGAGCATGAACATTGTATCGGGATCTCGTTTAATTCGAGATGGCTACTCTTTTAAATCTGAGAATAATGGTTGTTCCATTTTTATGAGAGATATGTTTTATGGTCATGCTCCTATGGTGAATGGTTTATTCTTTATGAATCTCGAACGTGATGCTACACATGTTCATAATGTGAGTACCAAAAGAAGTAAGGTTGATAATGATAGTCCCACATACTTGTGGCACTGCCGCCTTGGTCACATAGGTGTCAAATGCATGAAGAAGCTCCATGCTGATGGACTTTTAGAGTCTCTTGATTATGAATCATTTGACACGTGCGAACCATGCCTTATGGGTAAAATGACCAAGACTCCGTTCTCAGGAACAATGGAGCGAGCAACCGACTTATTGGAAATCATACATACTGATGTGTGCGGTCCGATGAGTGTTGAGGCTCGCGGTGGCTATCGTTATGTTCTCACCCTCACTGATGATTTAAGTAGGTATGGGTATATCTACTTAATGAAACACAAGTCTGAAACCTTTGAAAAGTTCAAGGAATTTCAGAGTGAGGTTGAAAATCAACGTGACAGGAAAATCAAGTTTCTACGATCAGATCGTGGAGGAGAATACTTGAGTCACGAGTTTGGGGCACACTTAAGAAAATGTGGAATAGTTTCACAACTCACGCCGCCTTGAACACCTCAGCGTAATGGTGTGTCCGAACGTCGTAATCGCACTCTGTTAGATATGGTGCGATCTATGATGTCTCTTACCGATTTACCGCTTTCTTTTTGGGGCTATGCTTTAGAGACTGCCGCATTCACTTTAAATAGGGCTCCGTCGAAATCCGTTGAGACGACACCGTATGAATTATGGTTTGGGAAGAAACCTAAGCTGTCGTTTCTAAAAGTTTGGGGATGCGATGCTTATGTCAAGAAACTTCAACCTGAAAAGCTCGAACCCAAGTCGGAAAAATGCGTCTTCATAGGATACCCAAAAGAAACTATTGGGTACACCTTCTACCTCAGATCCGAAGGCAAGATCTTTGTTGCCAAGAATGGGTCCTTTCTAGAGAAAGAGTTTCTCTCGAAAGAAGTAAGTGGGAGGAAAGTAGAGCTTGATGAAGTATTACCTCTTGAACCGGAAAATGGCGCAACTCAAGAAAATGTTCCTGAGGTGCCTGCACCGACTAGAGAGGAAGTTAATGAAAATGATCAAGATACTTCTGATCAAGCCCCTACTGAAATTCGAAGGTCCACAAGGACACGTTCCACACCAGAGTGGTACGGCAACCCTGTCTTGGAAATCATGCTGTTAGACAATGGTGAACCTTCGAACTATGAAGAAGCGATGGCGGGCCCGGATTCCGACAAATGGCTGGAAGCCATGAAATCCGAGATAGGATCCATGTATGAAAACAAAGTATGGACTTTGACTGACTTGCCCGTTGAGCGGCGAGCCATAGAAAATAAATGGATCTTTAAGAGGAAGACAGACGCGGATGGTAATGTGACCATCTATAAAGCTCGGCTTGTCGCTAAGGGTTATCGACAAGTTCAAGGGGTTGACTACGATGAGACTTTCTCACCGGTAGCGAAGCTGAAGTCCGTCCGAATCATGTTAGCAATTGCCGCATTCTATGATTACGAAATATGGCAAATGGACGTCAAAACGGCATTCCTTAATGGTTTCCTTAAGGAAGAATTGTATATGATGCAGCCGGAAGGTTTTGTCGATCCTAAGA
>NW_025256694.1:0-1837 GCF_018294505.1 Triticum aestivum
GACCGTGGCAGATATGGAGATGCATCTTCAGGAGCCCCCTAGGCCCCCGGAGCCTCCTGAGGCTCAGGGCCAGGGCGGCCCATGAGGAACGACTTTAGCAGCGCGACTTCTACTGCCCCAACATCTCTTCAACAACGGTGCCAAGTGACATCTTTTAGTTCGTTTAGTCTGGGGGCGCCCCTCAGGTTGCATTATCCCGAAGTCGCATGGGTCCGTCCCTGCGACATGTATCCTTTGCATTCATCGGAATTGCCTAACCATCTCTCATGTGCTTATCTATGATCATCACCTGCTTGCTTCGAATCCTATCTTCCTCACGGTCCCCCTATGTTGCCGGCTTGTCCTTTGCCCATCCCGCAACGGGGGCTACTCACGCTGGCACGACGCTTGTGCTCGGGTCCATCCCTGCAATGCTGGTAAACCCAAGGCCCAAGCTCTGGCTCATGGCCTGCCTCACGCACGCCACCTCACGAGGTCCTCGGTGCCTTCGTGTTCCTATGAAAGGTACAAGGACAGGCAGTCAGCACCATGGGGAATTGCAATCTCTTCTGTGAGTTAACATGCAGGTTCACCTGAGGACTATCTACGGGGAGGCCCCGACAGTCACCACCTTAACCCGCGAGTCACTTGCACGTTTAAGGGGGGGCCCTCAGCATTGCCCCTTAGGAGCCCCTACTAGCTCTCTAGCCCTAACCCCCTAGCCTGCTCAAGGGCCGGGACCCGAGGATTTAGATCACCTAGGCAAGAGAGGAAAGGGGATGAGTGTCGCGGGCCCTGCCTAGTGATGCTACCACCGAAGCATGAATGGGCACCACCCAAGGGAATCACAATGAGTCTGCTAAAATATAAGTCGCACGCGCCATGATATAAGTCTCGCAACCCGCTCACCCAAGTCTCAAAGTCCCACTCCGGAAGTTTCACTCCCCTTTCCGTTTCTTGGGCAACTGCTTGCACGCCAAGGGGGACCTTGTGAGCATCGCGCCTCATGAGCTCTCACCGGACCTCGGGCCGCTCACATCCTTGCCTTGACCAAGGCATCACGACCTGGCATACTAGCGGTGGCTGAAACCTATCTGGGGACTGGGTCCCGCCGGCATAGAGCGCTACGCTACCTAAGGGGAAGAAAGGGGGAATCATGCTAGATTTGGATACGCGATTTCATCATGAAAACCAAAGGAACGATGCTGGAATAAAAACATTTCGATCTTACATACCCCGCGGGGCTAGTCCTAATTCCGTGCAGGGAAGGAAAAGAAGAAAGTCTCCTACTAGGCCAGCACGCATCACCGACAACGCCGAGCGGCAGCCGCTGCCGCGCTCTTGCCGCGGCGGGAGCTTGGCGGCACATAGCTGTCGTCACCAGACTACGGAGATTCACTGGGCTCAGGAGAATCGCTGGACTCCCAAGGGTCGTTGCTGCTGCCGAAGGAGGTGCTGACGACGACGGAAGCAGGTCCAGCACCCATGTCCGTGTCCCACGAGCTGCTTCCTTCGGGGCAGCACACCAGCCATAGGCCCTCCTCATCGAAGACCTTGAAGAACAGGGTGGAGGTGCCGTCGTACTCAAAGTGGATCAGGAGGGCCCCCTCTGCATGGCAGGCTCGAGCGACCTCGCCCCATTCGTGGGTCATGAAGACATCGCCAGGGGGCACCACCACGACCTCAGCACTGGTGGCCAGGCTACAACACCCGACGTGCTGCAGCCACAGCTCAAGTGCCCCCCTCGGCGACAGCTCATCGGCGAAGAACCTCGAGAGCCGGATCCATGAGTCGGGCGGCATCGCGGCCCACACCATGAACTCCCGTGAGCTACCCTCGACGTGGGTCCGCAGTTTGG
>NW_025256695.1:0-1837 GCF_018294505.1 Triticum aestivum
CGCCACGTCCTCAGGGCATGCATATCCTGCATGACCCTTCGCCTTCTGCTGCCGCATCTTTAGGCCCCAGCGGTTACTTGGATTCCATTTGAACTGCCTTGGCGCCTATTCTCCCCACCCCACCCACGCGCCGCAAACGGGGCGCAATCCCGCCTAACTTCACCCCGAGACGGCGTGGGCGCATTGCCGCCGCAGATCATGGCCTTGACTCCGAGAACAAGGCCAAGCGCGTCCTGCTCCTACGTTTGGGCCTTCTTAAAGAGGACGAGCCCGTTTCTGCTTCCATTATTCAGCGCTACACCAAGCTCTTCGATGAACCCCTGGCGGTGGATGTCGTGCAGGCGTTCGCTGACTTTTATGGTTGGCATGTACCCCTGAGATGCTAGCGAACCTTCCTTCGCCTAGCATAGTTGTATTCTGATCATACGGCTTGGTCGCGTTCCTTGTGCACCAACCCTTTTCCCATGTTGAACAACATCAAGATTGTGTTCTGGAACGTGCGTGGCCTGAACTACCGCGCCGGGCGTACTGTCGTCCGTAGTATGGTTTCCTCCGCTGCGCCATCCATCGTTTGCCTCCAAGAAACCAAACTCTCCCTGGTCTCGTCTGACATCGTTGCCCATACTCTGGGTCCTGAGTTCGCCGATTACTACTGGCTGCCTGCGGATGGCATTCGAGGCGGCATCATCCTCGCTTGGCGGGAGCATCACGTCTCCCTCTCTAACCGTGACGTTGGCGCCTACCACGTCTCCGCCACCATGATGTTTGCCTCGGTCGGTCCCCCTTGGTGGATAACGGGCGTCTATGGGCCACAGGCAGATGCGGATAAAATTGAATTTCTCGCCGAGCTCCACGATCTTCGCTCCACGATGGCCGGCCCTTGGATCATTGGTGGGGATTTCAACATGATCGCGTGCACCGAGGACAAGAGCAATGACAGAATTAACCACCGCATGATGAACCGGTTTCGTCGTCTTATCTCCTACTTGGCTCTCTGTGATATCTACCTTCAGGGCTGGAGATATACCTGGTTGAACGAGCAAGCGATCCCCACCCTCGTTAAGAACGATCGCATCCTCTGCACCACGTCTTGGGCGACCTTATACACGCACTGCTCTCTGCGCTGCTTGGCCTCCGTGTTCTCTGCTCACTGCCCGCTCCTACTTGAATGTTTGCCTCAAACTACCTCGAAGCGGCACTTTCACTTCGAGAGATTCTGGATCAAGCTGGACGGATTTCACCAGTTGGTTGACGAAGCATGGAACTCTGTCGCCCCGGATGCTGACCCGTTTTGCACCATCTACTTCCGCCTCAAAGCTACTGCGCGCCGACTACAGGGCTGGAGCACGCGCACCGTTGGTCATGTCTCCACGCAAAGCATGCTTGCCCGTGAGCTCATTCTCCGGTTTCACACCGCTCAGGACTCTCATACGCTTACTCCCCCTGAGTCTTGGCTGAGGAGCGAGCACGAGCGCCTACCTCGGGCTCTCCTCCCTTGAGCGCTCGATCGCCCACGAGCGGGCTCGCTTCTGTTGGCTCAAAGCTGGCGACTCCAGCACCGCGTTCTTCAAAATCCATGTAGCTCATCGCAGCAAGAAGAATGCCATCTCCTGCCTGCATGTGGGGGATGCGATCGTGTCCGATGACGAGGCCATGGCTCGGGCAGCCTTCGACCATTTCTCTTCCATCATCGGCTGTGATGCCGCACGCGATTTCAGCCTTATCCTTGGGGCCCTAGACCCCCGTCACTTCGACCTTGCTGAGCTCGATCGACCGTTCATCGAGGACGAGATTTGGGCTGTTGTTAAATCGCTCCCGCTCGGCAAAGTGCCTGGCC
>NW_025256696.1:0-1837 GCF_018294505.1 Triticum aestivum
GGTATTGTATTATTATCAATATTCATAACATACATCTCATTCATAATGAAAGTATGGCCCTTGTGTTATTCATAACATCGAACATAAAAAGTTCTCTTATGAACAACCTTCTTGCAAGATGCCTTATGAAATGGGATAGAGTTTGTAAAACTCTAAATGAATTATGAAAATAAATACAGACGGCAATACACCGATGGAAGGTATAGTAACATTTACTATGTTCCCTGTGTATACCTTAACCTCATTTCTAGCTAGTCTTTCAGGCCATAGTAGTTCTTACATCGAGTTGCAACAGAATGCAATCGAGCGGGCATTTTTGTGATGAACTCACAATACCCAAGAATTAGTGATTAACATGTTTAACCATAATTCGCAAGAACTATATCTTTGACCAGCCTTCTATACATCAAAAACTTGTATGACATTCATACATGAGCTGGATATTCCAGTCTTCTTTCCTTTTGCCTTTATACTTCTAGCAGTTTAACTTTTAGTATTTCTCCTACTCTCAGAAGAAGCACCCAACTTAAGAGTGGCATTAGCCCCGGATTTCCTAGGCGCGTAAGTCATACTAACACCCTTTGGACACTTCTTTCTCTTTAAGTTGTTGTTTTATTCACCTTTAATTATATGACAGGCGTTCTTCTGGATCCCTTTCCCAACAGTCAAATGCATAGTAAACACTTTTACTAATACTTGCAAACAAACATTGCTTTGTTTGTATCTGAAAATAATTTTCAGTTCCATGAATATCATATAACTATCCCAACTTTCGAAGTTTGGGTTTCATGGAAGAAAACATATTCCACTTGACCGTAACAGAATTCTAGCTTTTGGATCAAAGGACGAGAGTCACATGATCCATAGCATTAGCGGGAGGATACGGAAAGCATGCGATAGGGCAAAGTCCTTCTTGGCACTTTTGAGGACAATCCTCATATTACGCTACCAATCGTAAAGTTTTAACCAGATATTTAACCGCTATTCAATTTTAACAGGGAAGGTGGAAACGCGAGCCATTATTCTACAACTATTTTGCATATAACACTTAGACAATGTTCATAATTAATTGCACTAAGAATTAAACATGTTAATTCAACAGTGCGCTCCCACTCAAATCAATATCTCTCAAAATTGATTGTGAGTGATACAAGACCCACATTTCAATTGTTCGCCATTGGTGTAACACCACTGATGACGAAAAATCTCAACCGGTAGGCCAACTTGCCAATCACATCTCTATGTGACTCTTGTTCATCTTTCGATGCGTGTGTTCCGAGCTCATGACGGTCATGCCTGAACGTCAAGACAACCAAGTGATCTCGCTGCGAGGTCTCAACTCACCCGCCTCACTCTTCTCTAATCGTTCGTACCCGTGTGACACGGCGCACCCCGAAAAGATAGGTGCCGTGACGGTGCTACACTTGGGAGAACACTAACTACTTGGTATTTTAAGTGAGAGATCACCCTAATAAAAGCGACTACCGCGCAATCAAGAAGGGTGCATCATAAGGGATAAACATCTCAGGCAATTCATAATAGCATGATATGGTATAGCCCTTTCTGACGGAGAAGTCTTTCATTTCTTCGTCTTCGGCATTCGCGTCGGTGTTCACCTTCGCGAAGATTGCCACCACCTTGTCGATGCACCAGATAATATTGCTATCTCTATAGCTAACAAAATAATGCATTACAACAAGGTTGACACGCAGGTCATTAAAGTGCAATCATATGGCTCCAACCATCATGCCGAATCATGACACGCAGGTCATGTTAATCAAATTACATCATATAGTCATCTCATACATAATCGAATTAGTATGAGCACTGCTATACC
>NW_025256697.1:0-1837 GCF_018294505.1 Triticum aestivum
AAAACAGATGACAAATTGGCAATTACTTTATAATTTCTAAAAAAATTCACATTTTCAGATTCCTATTTCACTGGGAATTAACCTAATTTAAATATATCTTCAAAGTACTTTAAATCTGGCTCGACATTTCGGTATTAAAAATGGTTTGGAACCCACAGAAATATGCGAAATTGGCCCTGGCCAACCAAAAAACGGACTGCAATGAATTGCATAAGAAGTCGCGATGAGCTATATATAAATTATTAAAAAAGAGGGAATGGTCTGACTTATGGGCCTATTAAGTTGACGCGTATGCAAGATTTTTTAGTTATTATATATGTCAACAAACGATTCTAGCAGACGTAACCGTTGGATGTCAATCCAACGGCCGTCGTGTTTCTTCAATCTCTGATCTTCTTGCTCCAGCCGCCAAATCCAGCGCCGGCGGGACCGCCTGCTCCCGCCTCCCGTGTAGGCCTCACCGCCCCCTACTACCCCCACCGCTGGCCAGGGCATCCCTCTACTCACCCACACCCCCTGTTATTCTGCGGCGACGGCAGCCTCACACCGCAGCCGAACCAGTGAACCCTCGTACTCCTCTCCGCGTGGGCATCCACTGCCGCGTCTTCCCCGGCTCCGCGTCGTCCCCTTCCTAGGCCTCGCTGTCGTCCACCGCCCTGGTGCTCTCGGCGCGGCGTGGTCAACGTGGTCAAGGAACGACTTCCATCGGAAGAGTACTGTCATGGAGAGGCTGACAGCTGGGTCCACGACAGCCGCAAAGAAGTGCCTCCTTATTACGCGGAAAATAATTATTCCTCCACCTGACAGCAGGGACCCACCGGACGGGCCACCGTATTTGGCGAAATAAACGTTTCCCCTGACTGTTGGGACCCACCGGACGGGCCACCGTATTTCATGAAAAAAATGTTCCCCCCGCTATCAGCTCGGACCCACCGGAAGTGCCTCCTTATTACGCACAAAAAATGAATACTCCCCCTGCTGGTTGGGACCCACCTTGGTGGGAGGCTGACTTGTGGGACTACTAAGTTGACGGGGACGGAGTGCTTTGTCAACTTAGTCAATATGAACGATTCTAGCTCCAGTGACCGTACGATGTCCATCCAACGGCCGTAGTGCTTCTTCAACCTCTGGTCTTCCTGCTCCAGCCGCCCAAAGCAGCGCCGGTCGTGCCGCATGCTCCTGCCTCCCGTGGTCGGCTGTGCTACCGCGGAGGCCTCACCGCCCCCTACTATTCCAACCGCTGGCCAGGCCATCCCTCTACTCACCCACACCCCCTGTTATTCTGCGGCGACGGCAGCCTCACACCGTAGCAAACCAGTGAACCCTCGTACTCCTCTACGCGTGGGCATCCACTGCCGCGTCTTCCCCGGCTATGCGTCGTCCCCTTCCTAGGCCTCGCCGTCATCCACTGCCCTGGTGCTCTCGGCGCGGCGTAGTCAACGTGGTCAAGGAACGGCTTCCATTGGACGTGGACTGTACGTGGAGAGGCTGACAGCTGGGTCCATGGCCGTAGCAAGGAAGTGCCTCCTTATTACGCGCAAAATAATTATTCCTCCACCTGACAGCGGGGACCCACCAGACGGGCCACCGTATTTCGCAAAAAAAAACGTTTCCCCCTGACTGCTGGGACCCACCAGCTACATCTTCGCACGCAAGGAAGTGCGTCCAGGCAAAAAAATGATTCGCCCCCCTGACTGCTGGGACCCACCAGCTACATCTTCGCACGCAAGGAAGTGCCTGACAGTCGGGACCCACCTGGTCGAAGCGTACGTAGCATTGTCATTCTGGTCGCGAACGTGTACGTACATACTGGTCGATGTAGAGGCGCGCATGTGTC
>NW_025256698.1:0-1837 GCF_018294505.1 Triticum aestivum
ATTAGGCATGATGATCTATGGAGATAGATTTACCTAATGGGGCTAAGCAATGAATACATATTGACAAGATGCTAAAACCTTTTAGCATTTAAAACGCCAAGGAGTGATTCTTGCCAAAGTCACATGGAAAGAGTTTTTGCAAGACTCGGTGTCCCAAAACACTGATGAGTAAAATACATGATGCAGATTCCACACACTTTTGTGTTTGGATTAATCATGTATTCCATGGTATGTAAAACAACCAGATATGTCCGATACTCCCAAGGTGTTGCGAGTATGGATACCAAAGTGATCAAATTACTGATCATGGGACAACAGTGAAAGATGTCACAGAGTACTAGAGTAAGTACTGATGACATGGTTTTCTCGCAAGCAGAGATCATGAAGAGTTCATTGTAAAATGTTACATCGATACAGTCTTCATCTTTTCTCCATGCGATTTTCGATTTAAATTAAGGGTTTTGTGTAATACACAATGTGGTGGCACAGTTAGTTGGAATTTGTTCAAACTAGTTACTGTGGCGAATTCTATAACAAGGGCTAAGTATGTTGACGCTTTAGAAGCGACAAAGAAGATGTTGAATCATATAGTTCATTCATGAACTTAGTATAGTTCCAAGATGGCTTTTGACAATGGGACACTACTGCAGGTAGTTGCTCCATAACTCAGTCTGAGGAATCCAGGTTCGACCTGTGATTCACATACATACAAAGCCAAGTCCACACAAAATATGAATTTTGTGAAAACGCGAGGACATGCAAAGATACACACGGAACTGAAGTCGTCAGATCCATTGGACATCAGGCTATACCACAAGCGAAGCATATTTACACCGGTGTGCCACAGGTGTGAAGTGCGTTAGCATAAGCTAGATTATTGTCTCTAGTGCAAGTGGGAGTCTGTAGGAGATATGCCCTAGAGGCAATAATAAATGTTATTGATTATCTCCCTGTTCATAATTATGTTTATGTTCCATGCTATAACTGCTGTGGTTCCCGAGCCCGTATATCCATAAAGGCTCTGGGGAGAACCCATATGCACGTGTGGAATAATAAACGATAAAATGTATTCCTAGTCATGCCTCTAAGACTAGCTCAAGTGTTGCATGATGATTATGTTTTCCCAATCATGTGCATGTCTATGCCAAGCAACTTTGAGGGCACAATGTCAGGAAGGACATTTGTGTTGAATCGACCCGAATTGATGTTATGCTATGAGATACATTCGTCACAAGTTTATTGGTACATAACACAGAGATGGTTAACGTTTGCATGATTCCTTAGACCATGAGAGTATCGAGTTTCTTCATGCTTGCTTCATGAACTTTGGGGTTTGTTAAACGTCATCCGTAAATGGGTGGCTATTACGGCGGCTTACGGGTTCATGGAAAAGTGTGTCAAGTAACTTGATAGCTCAAGATTGGGATTTTCTCCTCCAACGATGGAGAGATATCTCTGGGCCCTCTCGGTGTTACGGTATCCATCATCGTCTGGCCAGACACTTTGTGATTTGATCACGGGGATGCCGGAACACGATAACGAGAAAAGAGAACAATACCGGTAACGAGGTAACTAGCATAGTGGACAAGTTGTTGATCCACGGGAATGCCAACATGTCTCACCTCGGGTATTTGTAACATATCGCGAAGCAACAGGAATAGCACACGGCAACTGGAGGTTCACTCGAATATTTATTCGTGTGGGTATAGGGGTCAATATGGGTGTCCACGGCTCCGATGTTGATCATTGATCGGAAGGGGTTCCGGGTCATGTCTATACTTCACCGAACCTATAGGGTCACACGCTTAAGGGTCATCTATCTGCTGAATACTAGACA
>NW_025256699.1:0-1837 GCF_018294505.1 Triticum aestivum
CCGGAGGGATCTTGGAGAAGAAAAAGGGACAAAAAGATAGATATTTCCCTTCACGCGGGCCCAACAATGTGCACACGACTAACAAACAAGGAAACGCCATGCCGGTGGCCCAAGCACAGGCTACACAAACCAAGTTTTGACAAAGAAAGGATCTGCATCCCTGAAACACTATAGAAGGGCTCTGTCTAACTCGCGTGTTACATCAACTTAGACAACACAGAAGTGAGAAGCAGCCAAAGATCCACTGTCGAGTGGACGCCTCAATCCTGGCTGCCTCTTGACCTAATGCCCCTGCCACTAACGGTCGTGGGTCATAGCCGACCGTTCTCCCAATTCACCCTCCACAATCTTGATCGGGTATGATCTTCCTAATTACTCTCTACATTTTTAGATCCATAATTCTACATCTGTTTCGGGAACGGAACTAGATCCAGATTCTCGCTTAAGGATGAGCCCTATATCACCGATGCCGCGCCGGCTCTCTTCTCCTTTGTCTGTGACTCTTGTGGCTTGGCGGCAGCTGTCGAAAATGCCTTGATCAGAGATATCTCAGGTGTGATTTTGTCGTGCAATTATTCAGAGTTTGGGACCTTTCTCAAGAAACTGTTCTCTCTCGCTAGCGCGTCCACATGATGGTCAATGGTGCTTGTTGCCTCTTCTTTGCGGCCAGTCGTTGCTTCGCCTTTGCTAATGCGATCTGCAGGCCAGTCGAAGGCAACTGCTAGGTTTAAGTTCTTCATGTGCCTAGTTGTTCACAAGCACTGCCTCGCCCCTGACAACTGGCTTTCTGAGCAACTCATCCTTCCCGGTCTGCCTTGCTGCATTGGTGTCCCCAAAACGTGCACTCACATGTTCATGCGCTGCCTCTTCACGCACCAGGTCTGGCAGTGTTTCCATGAATGGACGACCACAGACTTCCCTATGCAAGAAATGGACTCCAATGATACTGAGAATTGGTATCTTAAGGCCAAAAAACTCCCTCCAAAGAATATGTGACACAACTTGGATACGATCACTATCCTAGTCCATTGGAGAACATAGAAGGAGCATAGTATGAGGATGTTTGAGCACACAAAGAGCAGTGCCGCCTGCCTAATGGCTCTCGTCCAGGAAAACATCCAAGCCTGGAGGGCCGCTGGCTGCATCATCACGAACTACACTGTTTGTGATCTGTCCTTTTGACAGTGGTCTTTTTGTGGGTGGCATCTTGTCACCCCTTTGAAAAAAAATATCTTCATAGGTCGACCTATCGCACACGGTTGTTCTGAACCATGTGCTTTGCAACCACCTATCACACACCACTGCAAGGCGACAGTTTGAAACTGTGTTTGTGACAGTGGTTTTTAATCGTGTGTGATGACCCAATCTGCACTGGTGCTCGTATCAACAATTTCTCTCCACGTGGCCCCAACAATCACATGGCTAACGAACGCGAAAATGGACTGCAGCCCACACACAAGTTTGGGAAAGAACCGGCATCAGTCTTCTAAAAAATGACGAGGAAGCAGAAAAACCCTTGAACGCTATATGACTCCACTTTCACATGTTAATTACACTGAGTAGCAGAGCTAAGTACCAGATCCAGCGTCAAGATCGTTGTCTGCCCTAGAAGCTACCACCAACGCCTCAATCCTGGACGCCCCTGTGGCGAATGTGCGTGGCTGCCCATCGTCGTTCCTCCTATTCACTAATGTCCACAACCGTTGCGTCTTCAAGGACCAACATCCGTGACTGTTGTGCCTTAAAAGTTGAGCCTTCAAGGTACGACTTGCTCATTACTCTCTAGATTCATAGATCCACGATAATTCTACATCCGTTTGGACACCTAAGGATCACC
>NW_025256700.1:0-1837 GCF_018294505.1 Triticum aestivum
ATTAGGCATGATGATCTATGGAGATAGATTTACCTAATGGGGCTAAGCAATGAATACATATTGACAAGATGCTAAAACCTTTTAGCATTTAAAACGCCAAGGAGTGATTCTTGCCAAAGTCACATGGAAAGAGTTTTTGCAAGACTCGGTGTCCCAAAACACTGATGAGTAAAATACATGATGCAGATTCCACACACTTTTGTGTTTGGATTAATCATGTATTCCATGGTATGTAAAACAACCAGATATGTCCGATACTCCCAAGGTGTTGCGAGTATGGATACCAAAGTGATCAAATTACTGATCATGGGACAACAGTGAAAGATGTCACAGAGTACTAGAGTAAGTACTGATGACATGGTTTTCTCGCAAGCAGAGATCATGAAGAGTTCATTGTAAAATGTTACATCGATACAGTCTTCATCTTTTCTCCATGCGATTTTCGATTTAAATTAAGGGTTTTGTGTAATACACAATGTGGTGGCACAGTTAGTTGGAATTTGTTCAAACTAGTTACTGTGGCGAATTCTATAACAAGGGCTAAGTATGTTGACGCTTTAGAAGCGACAAAGAAGATGTTGAATCATATAGTTCATTCATGAACTTAGTATAGTTCCAAGATGGCTTTTGACAATGGGACACTACTGCAGGTAGTTGCTCCATAACTCAGTCTGAGGAATCCAGGTTCGACCTGTGATTCACATACATACAAAGCCAAGTCCACACAAAATATGAATTTTGTGAAAACGCGAGGACATGCAAAGATACACACGGAACTGAAGTCGTCAGATCCATTGGACATCAGGCTATACCACAAGCGAAGCATATTTACACCGGTGTGCCACAGGTGTGAAGTGCGTTAGCATAAGCTAGATTATTGTCTCTAGTGCAAGTGGGAGTCTGTAGGAGATATGCCCTAGAGGCAATAATAAATGTTATTGATTATCTCCCTGTTCATAATTATGTTTATGTTCCATGCTATAACTGCTGTGGTTCCCGAGCCCGTATATCCATAAAGGCTCTGGGGAGAACCCATATGCACGTGTGGAATAATAAACGATAAAATGTATTCCTAGTCATGCCTCTAAGACTAGCTCAAGTGTTGCATGATGATTATGTTTTCCCAATCATGTGCATGTCTATGCCAAGCAACTTTGAGGGCACAATGTCAGGAAGGACATTTGTGTTGAATCGACCCGAATTGATGTTATGCTATGAGATACATTCGTCACAAGTTTATTGGTACATAACATAGAGATGGCTAACGTTTGCATGATTCCTTAGACCATGAGAGTATCGAGTTTCTTCATGCTTGCTTCATGAACTTTGGGGTTTGTTAAACGTCATCCGTAAATGGGTGGCTATTACGGCGGCTTACGGGTTCATGGAAAAGTGTGTCAAGTAACTTGATAGCTCAAGATTGGGATTTTCTCCTCCAACGATGGAGAGATATCTCTGGGCCCTCTCGGTGTTACGGTATCCATCATCGTCTGGCCAGACACTTTGTGATTTGATCACGGGGATGCCGGAACACGATAACGAGAAAAGAGAACAATACCGGTAACGAGGTAACTAGCATAGTGGACAAGTTGTTGATCCACGGGAATGCCAACATGTCTCACCTCGGGTATTTGTAACATATCGCGAAGCAACAGGAATAGCACACGGCAACTGGAGGTTCACTCGAATATTTATTCGTGTGGGTATAGGGGTCAATATGGGTGTCCACGGCTCCGATGTTGATCATTGATCGGAAGGGGTTCCGGGTCATGTCTATACTTCACCGAACCTATAGGGTCACACGCTTAAGGGTCATCTATCTGCTGAATACTAGACA
>NW_025256701.1:0-1837 GCF_018294505.1 Triticum aestivum
TTTTTTTTATAGAAAAATGAAGCTTTATTCCGTAGCCACCTCCGCTACGTCAGCATGTCCGGTCTGCCTTTGTCACTTACGTTATCGTGATACGATGGATCATATGCTCATCTCTCCGACCTGGTTCGTTTTGATTAGAAGCACTTGATGGTGAAAGAACTTTTTAGTTTTTGTATTCTTCTTGAAGGAATAAACATATGAAACTTATTATGTACTACCTGCAACTACAGTACTGCATCTCTCTCTGACACACGCATTAGTATGAAAAATCATATTGGTATTTTTGTTGCTTTCCTATGATTTGTAGAATCAGAGAATATGACATAGTGCAGTTCATGTTCAATATGTTCTTTCACGGCAGTGTTATTCCACAGTGGCATGAGATCGATGTAATACCTGAGTGGCACCATTGTCACTCTTCTACTTCACGTGTTCAAAACAGAAGATTTTGTCTGATGGTTGCTAGGCATCCGGAGACACTTGCATTTCATCCAAAAGAAGGCAAGGAGCTCTAATTATTGTTTATCTGATGTGTTCTATGTTCGAAGATAGATGCTGGAATATTAACTCATGTTCAGTTTCAAGCATGTGTCGTATAATTACAATCAAACGATCTTCTGTAAGGCTAAGCACTTGGGATTATGTCTTCAAACCTATAGCATATCTTGACAAATGTAAGAATAATTCTTCTATGTGGTTACAATATCATTATATGATTGCTCAAATGGGTATTAGGTTGCATCTCAACTATATGTTCCTTCTATTCCATTTTAGCGATATATTCTAATGAGACAGTACTACCCAATTTATCTTTGGAGTTTTTAGGAAACAGACTTCTCATATCATTCCATAAAAGGTTCCATGTGATTATTTCTCATTACAAATCTTATATGCAATACTCCCTCTCTCTCTTTCTTTCAGTTTACAGGGCGTGCGCGTACCCCTAGGTCGTCAATTTGACCAACCTAATACAAGTCATATATTACAAAAAATATATCAA
Organism: Triticum aestivum; assembly: GCF_018294505.1. Lineage (NCBI taxonomy): Eukaryota > Viridiplantae > Streptophyta > Magnoliopsida > Poales > Poaceae > Triticum > Triticum aestivum. Next base: position 1,001 of record NW_025256701.1, read on the forward strand.
TATAAACTTCAGATGTTCTATTTTCAAAAGATATAATTTTTATGTTATATAGTTTATATTAGGATGCTTAAATTGGCAACCTAGATGTCCGCGTAGGACTTATAAACTGAAACAGATGTAGTACTACAAATCCCGCAGCAACGCGCGGGGTATCATCTAGTGTTTACAAAGATGAAACAGATATTGCTTATCTGCCTGTCACTAATATAAAACCAGCACTTGATGTTGATATTCATACTTATATGCACAATATCCATGCTTGTAACAATTTAATGACATGAATATTCACATGAAGACGACGGTATGTCATCTCCCAGTCGTGCACGGGCGCGTACCCTATTTCAGGATTTAAGCAACAACCAACCATTGGGTGAGTATCATCAACCAATTCCTAATTTGTGCTACTCTTTTGTTGCTCGTGTGCTAACTTGTGGATAAAATATACTTTGAATGCAGGCACTCACATCCAAGTTTCAGGGGTTAAGGTACCCCAACTCTGCAGAATACGTGACCCAGATTGCACCATTGAAGATGCAGGTTAGTTCGTTGATTTAATTATGATGCAAATGTGTCGACAATGTTTATTTGACCATAAATTTGGGTTCTCTTTCCTTTGTTCAGGTATAGAGCCTTTTACCGGCTCCAATCCACAAATATGCCGTATAATGATACAAGAGTCCTTGTCGAACCGTCTCCGCATGGTACTCAAAACACTACAAATCTGCTAATTACTTATGCCGATCCTACGTCTACTATAATACTTACATTGTTGTGCTCTATTGCTTTTATGATTTTCCAGTGGGAATGACCAGACAAATGATCCATATGCAGTGTTTG
>NW_025256702.1:0-1837 GCF_018294505.1 Triticum aestivum
AAATATCTTGGAACAGGTTAGTAAGATATACTCCCTCCTTAACTTAAAAAAATACCTTTCTAATAGTGTCATAGTGTAAAAGTAGGACTTATGTTAAGTTACAGAGGAAGTATGTCCATGCTATATCTGACCAGTAACCAACTACTTTGTTAAGCATAAGAAAGAAACGGAAGTCTCTAACGTTGCAAAAGAAAGGATAAACCATTTGAATTTTTCCTTCCGGAAAGATCTTTGACATAATATGAGTTAGGGTGAACTTATTTTCAAAATCCTTCAATTCCAATATCAACATCAATCACTTGCTCCACGGTATTAATTAAAATTTTCAGACAGGCAGCAATGGACATTTTGTCGAATATATAGCATACAAATGAATAAATGTTGGGAATTGTGGTCCCCATTTGAGTTTGAGGATGGGAGGACTAAGACGTGTGAGCCGGCGCTCCTAGGGAACGATTTTCATCTTCCCGCTGCGGCGCTGTCCATAGGCCCTAGTCGCTTGCCATATTAGTACCTTGTTTTGAGAATCTTTTTTTATTGTACATAATCGATTGGGTAGGTTTTTTAGGGGTAATTGATTGTTCTTTTAGCACAATCCACTAGGTTTATTGATTAATAATCATTGGAATACAAAGAGTGTCATGTGGCAGACCAAGCCATGTGTGTGTCCCCTGATCAAAAGTAGATGCAAACCTAGCTAGATTGTGGGCTTTATAATTTGAGCCTCTTTTTTCATGGACAAAATACATAAGGTGAAAGCAGATCTAGAAGCATTAATATCCTTGATAACCACCTCATATTTACGGATCCGGCTTGCCTGCTCCCTTCACATGCTCCCAGCCGTGCTCCCACTTCATCATACGGCTGTCTTTTTTCTTTTTCTTTTGCTAATATAATCATCTCCCCCCTCCCCCCTCTCTTTTTAAGGGGGTGGGGCCGGGCCTTATTTTGTTCCAATCAAAACAAGCCACGTTCGCGGGAGCATGGATGGGCACACGCCGGGGGAGCAGGCAAGTCTCGTCCCATATTTACCACCTTAAAAAGTGGCGATGTCATGTACCACGTTTAGACAACCCGTCGCAATATGCACCCTCTGGAGATTCATGTCCATAGCAAATGCAATACCTTCGCGACAAGCACTAACTTCCAGGATTGCAAGATCAGTAACCCTCCGGCAAGACAAGAGCTAAAGCGCCCAAAAATAATCCCTGATCATCCTTACAGACCGCAGCAGCTGTACCATATAAGCCTTACCTGGAGATGCCACCATCCACATTAATTTTGGCGGACCCATCAGGTGGAAATTTTCAGGCCGAACTGTTCTCCACTAGTCCTGCACGCGATATAGGTTTTACATGCAGTTTTTTAGCTCATCAAGTTCCAAGATATACCAAGTCACAAATTCATCTGTAGCAAAAGGAGTTTGAAAAATTCTCACATGAATCGCCTTCCTCCTCGCCGTCCAGATCGCCCACAGCGTGACCACCAAACGGGTAAGTCGCTTAGGTGATATGGACTCAAACATTGAGAATAGCCATGATTTGTGGTCTGATTCGTTCATAGCCATCATATGCTCCAATAAGTCCCCATCAACCAATGCCCACACATCGGGTCATGGAACACTCAATGAGGGAACGCTTCCATGTATCCTTGGCGCCACATGGGGAACAAACCGGGGTGGTGCTCATCTTGCGGTGCTTTTTTAACATCTTCTGATGGTAAGGTAATCTGCTGGGTAGCTTGACTTGTTCGGTTGTTCGGCCCAGCAGGAACTCATGGGCCCAAATAAATGTGGCCCAAAGCTGCACCAGCAACTAGGCCCTCTTGTTTCCCCGTT
>NW_025256703.1:0-1837 GCF_018294505.1 Triticum aestivum
AAACACTAGGAGACATTTCCCGGTAAGAGAGGCTACTAAAGATAAACAACTAGATGGTCAGATCCCACACATACCAAGCATTTCAATAACACACACACAATATGCTCGATATGTGCAATACAACATGGCATCACAAAATGACTCTACGACTCAAGTAGTTTATTCAATAGGCTCCGAGGAGCGAGATATTACAAACATGGGTCTCATGACCCAACACTCAGAGCATACAAGTCAAAGCACAAGCGGAAGCTATCATGTCTGAGTACAGACATCTATAAATGAAAAAGGCTGAGAAGCCTGACTATCTACCAGATCCTGCCGAGGGCACAAGATCGTAGCTGAGGTAACAAGCTAAACGTCGAAGTCCACGCGGAACTACTAGTGAGACTGAAGTCTCTCTGCACAAATCATAAAATAGGCAAACGTGAGTACAAATGTACCCAGCAAGACTTACATCAGAACTAACTACATATGCATCATTATCAACAAAGGGGATGTTGGGGTTTAACTGCAGCAAGCCAGCTTTGACTCGGTGGCTATCCTGAACTACGACTGCAAGTAACTCTTTTGAGGTGGCGCACACGAGTCCACATATTCACCAACCAATACACCACTATGGAACCGCTCTCGTCTCCCTACGAGAACGCCATCCATAGCACTCACGCTTATCTTGCGTATTTTAGAGTATCCACTTTCACTTGTCTATGAACTGATATAAGCAACCCAGAAGTCCTTTTCCGCGGACACGGCTATTCGAATAGATGATGTTAACCCTGCAGGGGTGTACTTCTTCATACATGTTTCCACCACTTAGCATCTGCACACGACATGTGCTCGGCAGACTTCAAGCGAAAGCCGACGTGGGTGTAGACCATGACCTACCTAAACACTCAAGCCTCTAGTCCAGGTTTATCGCCTATTCAGGTTCCATCCGCAGGGAGTCCGGCCGAGGTTTCCCATACAGCCCCGAACGATGTGAACAGGGTTCCCGAGATACCTAACGGGTATTCGGTACACCGTGCCACGTACCTACCGCATCACAGCCCACCCCTACGGTCAGCGCTGTCCACGGCCTCCAATAGGCTACAAACACCAGAAACTACTTGCAACTCCTGGACAGAGAGCTAGGGTGAATAAGAAGTCGAGCGGGGTCATATTTCAGGGCCCAATGTATGGTAGTAACTGAATCATGGATCACAAACACAGAACTCAGTTCCTGAGGACGGCTTCAATGAGACAACCCACCATGTACTCCTACATGGCCTCTCACCGCTACCTTTACCAAAACGTGTTCACACACTTAGCTCACACACAGTAGGACATGTTCACACACCTCTGATTCATCCCCGATGAATCAGACCTGACTCAACTCTAAGCAGTAGCAGGCATGACAAACAAGCATGAATGAGTAGGCACAACAGGGTTCAAACAACTCCTACTCATGCTAGTGGGTTTCATCTATTTACTGTGGCAATGACAGGTCATGCAAAGGATAAAGGGGTTCAGCTACCGCAGCAAGTAACAGATGAATCGGTGTTGTCCTAATGCATTAAAAGAGAGCAGGAGCGAGAGAGTAGGATTGTATCGGAATGAACAAGGGGGGTTTTGCTTGCCTGGCACTTCTGAAGATAACATTGAGTCTTCATCAGTGTCAACGATCACATCATCGGTATCACGTTTATCGAGAGGGGACAAATACCGGCAACACAGAAAGAAACACAATCAATGCAATGCACAATATGATGCATGATCATGACATGGCAAAATGAATGTGTTTTTGGGCTAATGTAACTAGCAACAGATTAAATGAAGTTGGTTTGAATATAAAATTCAAATT
>NW_025256704.1:0-1837 GCF_018294505.1 Triticum aestivum
ATGTCATTGATAACCGGATCAAATCATTAGGAGAATGATGTGATGGACAAGACCCAATCCTAAGCATAGCACAAGATCGTGTAGTTCGTTTGCTAAAGCTTTTCTAATGTCAAGTATCAGTTTCTTAGACCATGAGATTGTGTAACTCCTGGATACTGTAGGAGTGCTTTGGGTGTACCAAACGTCGCAACGTAACTGGGTAACTATAAAGGTGCACTACAGGTATCTCCGGAAGTGTCTGTTGGGTTGGCACGAATCAAGACTGGGATTTGTCACTCCGTATGACGGAGAGGTATCTCTGGGGCCACTCGGTAATGCATCATCATAATGAGCTCAATGTGACCAAGTGGTTGGTCACGGGATCATGCATTATGGAGCGAGTAAAGTGACTTGCCGGAAACAAGATTGAACAAGGTATTGGGATACCGATGATTGAATCTCGGGCAAGTAATGTACCGTGTGACAAAGGGAATTGTATACAGGATTACTTGAATACTCGACATCGTGGTTCATCCGATGAGATCATCGTGGAACATGTGGGAGCCAACATGGGTATCCAGATCCCGCTATTGGTTATTGGTCGGAGAGCTGTCTCGGTCATGTCTGCGTGATTCCCGAACCCGTAGGGCCTACACACTTAAGGTTCGGTGGCGCTAGGGTTATTAGGAAGACTTGTATGTGATTACCTAATGTTGTTAGGAGTCCCGGATGAGATCCCGGACGTCATGAGGAGTTCTGGAATGGTCCGGAGGTGAAGATTTATATATGGGAAGTTGTAATACGGTCACCGGAAAAGTTCGGGGGCATACCGGTATTGTACCGGGGCCACCGGAAGGATTCCGGGGGTCCACCGGGAGGGTCACCTCTCCCGGAGGGCCTCATGGGTCGTAGAGGGAAGGGAACCAGCCCTTAGAGGGCTCGACGCATCCCCCCTTGTGACCATGCGCCTAGGGTTGGGGGGAAACCCTAAAGCGGGCGCCCCCCTTGCTTGGGGGGCAAGTCCCCCCCCCCTTGGCCGTCGCCCCCTCCCCCCTCTAGATCTCATCTAGAGGGGGCTGCCGCCCTTCCTCCTCCCCCGATAAATAGAGGGCCGAGGGGAGGGCTGCACACACACCTCCAAGGCGCAGCCCCTCCCGTCCCCAACACCTCTCCTCCTCCATCATAGCTTGGCGAAGCGCTGCCGGAGTACTGCCTCTCCATCACCACCACGCCGTCGTGCTGCTGCTGGAGCCCTCTTCCTCAACCTCTCTCTCCTCCTTGCTGCATCAAGGCGCGACACATCTCCGCTCCGTACGTGTGTTGAACACGGAGGTGTTGTTCATTCGGCGCTAGGATCATCGGTGATTTGGATCATGACGAGTACGACTCCATCAACCCCGTTCTCTTGAACGCTTCCGCTCACGATCTACAAGGGTATGTAGATGCACTCCTCTCTCTCTCTCGTTGCTAGATGACTCCATAGATTGATCTTGGTGATGCGTAGAAAATTTTAAATTTCTGCTATGATCCCCAACAGTGGTATCAGAGCCACGTTTATGCGTAGTTTCTATGCACGAGTAGAACACAATTTTGTTGTGGGCGTAGATTTTGTCAATTTACTTGCCACTACTAGTCTTATCTTGTTTCGGCGGCATCGTGGGATGAAGCGGCCCGGACCGACCTTACACGTACGCTTACGTGAGACAGGTTCCACCGACTGACATGCACTACTTGCATAACGTGGCTAGCGGGTGTCTATCTCTCCCACCTTAGTCGGATCGGATTCGATGAAAAAGGTCCTTATGAAGGGTAAATAGAAATTGGCATATCACGTTGTGGTTTTGACATAGGTAAGAAA
>NW_025256705.1:0-996 GCF_018294505.1 Triticum aestivum
CGAGTCTTGACGACCAAGACGCAAGCACACCTTGGGGTTTGACAACCATGGAAATCGCTTTGGGACCCCCAAAACGGTGAGTAATAGTCCACGAAACAGGTCAGAATCGACAAAAACCAGGTGTGTTGATGACCGACACGTAAACGCACCCCGGGGTTCGTCAATCGTGGATATCACTCCAAGACTCCAAAACAGTGAGTAAAAGTCCACGAAACGGCCCAGAATCGGCCAAAACTACGAGTGTTTATGACCGACAGTAGGCGCACCTTAGGGTTCAATAACTATGGAAATCACTTTGGCACCACAAAACGATGAGTAATAGTCCACGAAGCGGGTCAGAATTGGCCAAAACTGTGAGTGTTGACTACGGACACGTAAACGCATCCTGGGGATCGTCAGTCGAGGAAATCGCTCTGGGACGCCAAAACGGTGAGTAATAGTCCACGAAACGGACCAGAATTGGCCTAAATTGTGAGTGTTGATGACCGTCACGTAAATGCACCCCGGGGTTCGTCAATCGTGGAAATCACTTCGGGACCACAAAACTGAGTAATAGTCCAAGAAATGGGTGAGAATCGGCCCAAACTGCGAGTCTTGACGACCAACACGTAAGCACACCTTGGGGTTCGACAACCATGGAAATCGCTTTGGGACCCCCAAAACGGTGAGTAATAGTCCACGAAATGGGTCAGAATCGAAAAAACCGCAAGTGTTGATGAATGACACGTAAACGCACCCCGGGGTTCGTCAATCATGGAAATCACTCTCGGACCCCAAAACAGTGAGTAATAGTCCACGAAACGGGCCAGAATCAGCCAAAACTACGAGTGTTGATGACCGACACGTAAGTGCACCTTAGGGTTCAACAACTATGGAAATCACTTCGGCACTCCAAAACGGTGAGTAATAGTCCACGAAGCGGGTCACAATTGGCCAAAACTGTGAGTGTTTTACAACGGACACGTAAAGGAACCCTAGGGATCGTCAATCGTGGAA
>NW_025256705.1:1006-1837 GCF_018294505.1 Triticum aestivum
GTAAGTGCACCTTAGGGTTCAACAACTATGGAAATCACTTCGGCACCCCAAAACGGTGAGTAATAGTCCACGAAGCGGGTCACAATTGGCCAAAACTGTGAGTGTTTTACAACGGACACGTAAAGGAACCCTAGGGATCGTCAATCGTGGAAATTGCTCTGGGACCCCCAAAACGGTGAGTAATAGTCCACGAAATAGACCAGAATTGGCCCAAATTGTGAGTGTTGATGACCGACACGTAAACGCACCCCCGGGTTCGTCAATCGTGAAGATCACATCGGGACCATCAAACGGAGTACTCGTCCAAGAAACGGGCCAGAATCGACCCAAACTACGAGTCTTGACGACCAAGACGCAAGCACACCTTGGGGTTTGACAACCATGGAAATCGCTTTGGGACCCCCAAAACGGTGAGTAATAGTCCACGAAACAGGTCAGAATCGACAAAAACCAGGTGTGTTGATGACCGACACGTAAACGCACCCCGGGGTTCGTCAATCGTGGATATCACTCCAAGACTCCAAAACAGTGAGTAAAAGTCCACGAAACGGCCCAGAATCGGCCAAAACTACGAGTGTTTATGACCGACAGTAGGCGCACCTTAGGGTTCAATAACTATGGAAATCACTTTGGCACCACAAAACGATGAGTAATAGTCCACGAAGCGGGTCAGAATTGGCCAAAACTGTGAGTGTTGACTACGGACACGTAAACGCATCCTGGGGATCGTCAGTCGAGGAAATCGCTCTGGGACGCCAAAACGGTGAGTAATAGTCCACGAAACGGACCAGAATTGGCCTAAATTGTGAGTGTTGATGACCGTCACGTAAA
>NW_025256706.1:0-1837 GCF_018294505.1 Triticum aestivum
GCTTCCGCAGCATTAGTAGTTTATTTCTCATGAGTTGGCCTTGAGCCGAATTTATTCCCTTGTAATAAAGACTCTATATGAGAATCGTGTAATAAAATTCAGGTGTGATTGAACTTTGATTACTTTATCGATGTACTGTGAGTACCAGCATGATCTTGGGATGGTACAGACACAGAGATTTGACCGATTTTGGGTCAGGTCGCTACAGAGATGGTATCAGAGCACACGCTGACCGTAGGATCGTAACCCCTAGGATCGGAAAGCCATTAGCAGAGACCATTTACTTTAAATCCTTTTCATTCCGTAAATTCTCCCCTGTTCTATTCTGACTCTTCTCCCCTTTGCAACATTCTAGATGGCCGCCGAGTTCACCCCAGTTTTGCTACCGGAGTTTTGCCAGCCCGATGAGACGATGCCCTTCGGCAGGAAGCTGGTCCAGATGGTAAAGAAGCTGAAGATAGCCCTGCCCTTGATCACCGGGAAGCCAACGAATGCACTTCCGACGGACACCCGCTACAGGATTGAAGTGCATATCCCAGGGAGAACCTTTGGAGGACACACGGAGCCTATCAACTTTGAATTCACCGAGTTCAACTGGATCATCGGAAGGGACGTGGCGATCTATCGAGCACTTGGACATCTCCGAGAGGAGTACAGGGCCGAGCTCGATCACTCAGACCTCGCCATGGTTTCTCGCAGGGCAAGGAATGGAGATATCATCCGTACCATTGAGGACGATTCCACTCTCTCGTACATCCAGGACTTGGAGTGTCTTCTCAGGAAACGAGAGATTCAGACTCGCCGTAACTCGAAGACACACCGGAAGCTTTTGTTCCGCGAACTGGAACTGGAGGAGAAGGCACGCGCAGACTTCCTTGACCATGAGGAAGAAATCACGGACTTCATGGAGATAGTCGACGACCTGAAGATGAAGCTTGCCGCGATAGAGGAAAAGATGGACTTGGGAGAGGACCTTTATCCGAGTGGAGATGAAGGACCCCTCGTGAGCAATGATCGGGATTTTGAAGGGAGTACCACTGAAGGAAACCCCAAGAGGAGGCGCCACTGGTGAAGACTTTTTAGTCGACCACCATGTTATCTTTTACTTTTTTTCGACGATCAGTTAGGCCGATGTTTTTCCTTCGATTAGTCATGAGCTTTTGTAATCGAGATTGAACCATGTTTGAATGGAATGAATAAATGATTGGTGTGTTATATGATTGTGCATTCATATGGGTAGTGTTATTCCTCATAGACCATTGTTCTATTCTAATTTCTCATCCACTCCAAAACACCAGATGCCTACGAGACGTGACACTGGTTTCCCGCCGGAGCTCACCCAGCTGCTCCAGCAGCAGAATGCACTGATGCAGCTCCTTATTCAGAATCAGAACAACACCGCCAACAATCCACCGCCACCACCCACTGTGGACAACTTGACTCGATTTCTGAGGTTGAATCCGCCAGTGTTCTCTAGTAGCACTGAGCCAATTGTGGCTGATGATTGGCTCCGCAAAGTCGGAAGAGAGCTAGTCACCGTTGGATGCACTGATGCTGAGAAGGTGCGCTTTGCCGCACATCAACTTGATGGACCTGCAGCTTCTTGGTGGGAGAACTACACCGCCACTTATCCCATTGGTGCTATCACATGGGATCAGTTCCAGCAGGCCTTCCGCACTGCTCATGTCTCAGCTGGAGCCATGAGTCTGAAGAAGCGTGAGTTCCGCAACTTACGCCAGGGGAACCGTACGGTGGCACAGTACGTGGATGAATTCAGCAAGCTTGCTCGCTATGCCCCTGATGATGTGGCCACAGATGCCGCCAAGCAGGAGAAGTT
>NW_025256707.1:0-1837 GCF_018294505.1 Triticum aestivum
CTGGCACATGAAATATGGCCCTGTTGGGTGATTTTCTTCATTATTTTCGACTCCGTTTTCTTCAGCGTAGCTTCCTGTATCACACAACTCATGCAACGTGGTGAGAGGGTTAGTCACAATAGTATCATCAGAATTATACTCCCCATTGGCAAAGCCGGTTAGATTTGGAGGCAAAAGAAGAATTTCTTTCCGAAGTAAAGCGCCGGCATTTGGGTGTAAATCAGCGAAGGGAAACTTGGTTTCATCAAATACAACATCACGGGATATGTAAACTCGAGCAGTAGAGACATCTAGACATCTGACCCCCTTGTGTTGAGAGCTATATCCAAGAAAAACACACTGTTTTGAGCGAAACATGATCTTGCGAGAATTGTAGGGTCGAACATTAGGACAACAGGCACACCCAAAAACACGAAGTGATGTGTAGTCGGGTTTGACATGAAGAAGTCGCTCGGTGGGTGTGTCATTGTAGATAACTCGACTAGGAAGCATGTTGATAATGTGAACGGCCGTGAGAAAAGCTTCGTCCCAAAATTTAAGGGGCATAGAAGCGCCGGCAAGAAGAGCTAGACCAACCTCAACTATGTGCCTATGTTTTCATTCGGCCGATCCGACTGTTGGTGAGCGTGAGGGCATGACACATGATGAGATATGCCGAGGGTTTGAAAGAAGGAGTTGAGCTTCTCATACTCCCCCCCCAGTCGGATTGGACAACAATAATTTTGCTGTCAAACTTGCGTTCTACAAGTGCTTGAAATTTTTTGAACACTTGAAAGACATCGGATCTTTTCTTCAGAAGGTAAATCCAAGAAAGTTTGCTATAGTCATCAATAAAGCTAACATAGTATGTGTGTCGACCAACCGAGGTGGGAGCAGGACCCCAAACATCAAAGAATATTAATTGCAACGGTTGAGTGGAAACACTAGTAGATATAGGGTAAGGTAATTGATGACATTTTGCTCTTTGGCAAGAATCACAAATAGTTTCAATATTCCGCTCACCAACAAATGGGAGCTTATTTTTCCTAAGCAAACGTTCAACTAAAGAAAAAGATGCATGTCCTAAACGATCGTGCCATCGTGTGGACGAAAGCTTGATAGCACCACAAGCTTGTTTATTTGATCTTCTAAACTCTGGAATCAACGGGTAAAGCCCCCGAACACATCTACAGTAGTACAAAAAGGACCTTATATGAGACACATTAGTCCCGGTTCGATTTTGGCCCGGTACTAATGGTACCATTAGTACCGGTTCGAACGGCTATGCATTAGTGACGGTTCGTGTTGAACCTTTAGTACCGGTTCGTGCCACGAACCGGTATTAAAGGGGTGGTGGCAGGCTGGCGTCAGGCCGGGGCCCCACGAGCCCCTTTAGTCCCGGTTTGTGGCACAAACCGGTACTAAAGGGCCAACTGAAAGGGCATGTAGCCCCTAAGTGTGGTTTTGGTAATTAAATGACAATCTCTATGGACTAATGTTTTCAGTGAGATATATTTGAAGGTTTTGTCCATAGATAGTGCCTCAAGGGTATTGGACGAAATCAACGATGAAGTCCATATATATGAAGATAGTGCCTCAAGGATATTGGACGGAATCAAGGATGAAGTCCATATATATATGAAGATAGTGCCTCAAGGATATTGGATGGAATCAAGGATGAAGTCCATATATATGAAGATATATTTGCCCTATGCTTTGGTATTAAATGACAATTCCTATGGAGCATCAAGTGCATTGGATCTTATATGAAGATATGTTCCATAGTGATGCTTGAAGTGCATTGGGTTGTTTTGTGAAGTCTGCCATCAAAGCATCTGAAGAAGTCCTCATGGTATCC
>NW_025256708.1:0-1837 GCF_018294505.1 Triticum aestivum
AAGCATATGTGTCATTATGGTTGATTTATTCAGGCGAGGCTGGATGACAATGATGCCATGGAAGAAGAAATGGCGGTGGCTAGTGGGCGAGGAGGAGAGGCTGTAGTGCCGGAAGGAAGGCGAGCATGCTAGGAGAGCGAGACAGGTGAAATGATTTTCAGCCGTTAGATGCCAAAATCAACGGCTCACATTGTAGGGATTTGCCACATCCTGGCCATTGGATGTGCAGATCGGACGGCCTACATTCACTGTTATTCCCACACTATATAGTGGTATAGAAATAAAGTATATTGTCATAGATCATCAAACATGTTGAGCTTGCCTTTCCCCCTCATGCTAGGCAAATTCTTTGCACCAAGTAGAGATACTACTTGTGCTTCCAAAAATACTTAAACCCAATTTTGCCATGAGAGTCCACCATATCTACCTATGGATTGAGTAAGATCCTTCAAGTAAGTTGTCATCGGTGCAAGCAATAAAAATTTCTCTCTAAATATGTATGATTGATTAGTGTGGAGAAAATAAGCTTTATACGATCTTGTGATGTGGAAGAAATAAAAGCGACGGACTGCATAATAAAGGCTCATATCACAAGTGGCAATATAAAGTGACGCTCTTTCGCATTAAGATTTTGTGCATCCAACCCTGAAAGCGCATGACAACCTTTGCTTCCCTCTGCGAAGGGCCTATCTTTTACTTTCATCTTCTACCTTATGCTAGAGTCATGGTAATCTTCACCTTTCCTTTTTACATTTTATGCTTTGGCAAGCACAGTATGTTGGAAAGATCCTGATATATATATATATATATATATATATATATATATATATATATATATATATATATATATAATTGGATGTAAGTTAGCATGAACTATTATTGTTGACATTACCCTTGAGGTAAAAGGTTGGGAGGCGAAACTATAAGCCCCTATCTTTCTCTGTGTCTGATTAAAACTCCGTAACCACAAGTATTGCGTGAGTGTTAGCAACTGTGAAAGACTAAATGATAGTTGAGTATGTGGACTTGCTGAAAAGCTCTGACATAGACTCTTTCTGATGTTATGATAAATTGCAATTGTTTCAATGACTGAGATTATAGTTTGTTATTTCTCAATAAAGTTTTCCGATTCATACTTTGCATTGTGAATAGATTATTAGTTGAGCATAGGAAATCATATGACAATATCCATATATGTTGCTGTTATGAGAATAATCATGATGCCCTCATGTCCGTATTTTATTTTATCGAAACCGCTACCTCTAAACATGTGGACATATTTATCGTTATCGGCTTCCGCTTGAGGACAAGCGAGGTCTAAGCTTGGGGGAGTTGATACGTCCATTTTGCATCATGCCTTTATATCGATATTTATTGCATTATGGGCTGTTATTACACATTATGACACAATACTTATGCCTATTCTCTCTTATTTTACAAGGTTTACATAAGGAGGGAGAATGCCGGCAGCTGGAATTCTGGGCTAGAAAAGGAGCAAATATTAGAGACCTATTCTGCACAACTCCAAAAGTCCTGAAACTCCATGGAAGTTATTTTTGGAAATAATAAAAAATATTGAGCGGAAGACATACCAGAGGGGGCCCACACCCTGGCCACGAGGGTGGAGGCGCGCCCTACCCCCCTAGGCGCGCCCCCTGCCTCGTGGGCCCCCTGTTGGCCCTCCGGTGCCCATCTTCTGCTATATTAAGTCTTTCGTCCGAAGAAAAATCATAAGCAAGCTTTCGGGACGAGACTCCGCCGCCACGAGGCGGAACCTTGGTGGAACCAATCTAGGGCTCCGGCAGAGCTGTTCTGCCGGGGACACTTCCCTCCAGGA
>NW_025256709.1:0-1837 GCF_018294505.1 Triticum aestivum
GCCAGAAAGTATTTTCTAAAATTAGTTTTCCAAAAACCCCTGAATTGAGGTTTGCACTGCAAGTACTTGATTAAGGGCAGTAAAAATCTTTCCAAAAATATATTTGACTCCTATTAGATATAGGATACCCAGAAACCACAAAAATATAATTTTAAAAGTTACTGTTCTATTTTATTTAAAGGATTTTTCTTAAGGCCAGAAATGGTCTTTAATAGGAAAAAATTACTTTACTGTTTCAAAAATATTTGACAAAATTTAGGGAAACTCATAGGACATATATTGTCCATATATAAGAGTTTCAACACCTGGTCATGTTCAAAATATTGGTCAAATCCCTCTAAAACCCTTTCTGGATATTTCAAGCTTTTGAAATATTTACAAAGGAAATATTCTCCAAAAATTCCAGGAAAATTTCATCATGTCACATAGGACATATTAGATGATCTTGCCAAGTCTCATGACTTGGAGAACAAGATAACACCATCAAAACCCCTCAAAACTATCTCTGTCCATTCTGAAGTTTGATCAACTTTACATTGCCAAGTATGTCCAAATGTGCTCAAACTTGGTGGACATGCTTCATTGGTCTAATGATGCATCTGGACCAAATGGCACAGGTTGGGGAATAGTAAGTCTTGGTCAAAGTGCCTCAAAACCCTCTCTGACCAGAATCAAGTTTGAACTACTTTGCACTACCAACTTTTTCTCCAGGACCCCAACTTTGGTGAGCCTGATCATGTGACCAAATAAGGCTACCACACTAAGTGGCACATCAAGGAGAAATGATTTACTCCACTGGATCTACACAAATCCATTTCTGCCCATTTCTAGGGTTTGCAAAAGTTGCATTGGCAACTTTGTCCAAATAAGCTCAAAATGGGTGGAAGGCTCTAAATATATGTGACATTTCACCCCATGGAGTATCTTGGCTAGTGGAAGTCATTAGCTTACCCAAAACTCCATCAAACACCTTCTGGCAAAATACTAAAAAGCCTCTTTTTGCTACTTTCACTAATCTCCTTGAGTTCATCTTTTTACCACAACCCCTCCTCACTCCCCTCAGTCACTTAGACACTTTTCTACCCGAGGAAGCAATGTGGAGGAAGGAGGGAATCACGTTTGTCCTCTCTGGACAACAGCTTCCCTTCTCTCTCCCAGCCTCTCTCTCTCCCCTCTGCACCCCAGAGCATCCCAGGCTCTTTCCAGGTTTTGCCCCCTTCCACTGTAGCCTCCAGACAGAAAAGGACGCGCGCGCGACGCGGAAAACCCGCGGATGCCGGCCAAAGTCGCGCTCTGGAGCGCCTGCCAGAGCGCCGACCGTTGACACCGCGCCTCCCGACCGCCTCGTGCCTTCCCATCGCGCCAGTTGATTTGTCTCGACGTCTGCGACACGCCGCCGTGCCGTCCCCATTGTCTCTCCCTCTCTCTCCCCTCCTGCAGCGCGTGCCCGACGCCGCCCGGCTCGGCCAATGGCCGGCCTCACACGCGCGGGCGCCAGAACCCTCCCCCGCTCTCTCTCCTCCTCCCTGGCGCCCTACTCCATCCCCACGAACACCGTGGACAGCTCCAACTCCTCTCCCACGGCCTCCAGAGCCGATCCCGCGGGCGCCCGTAGGCCACGCCTACGGTGAACCGCGGCCAGCCCATATAAGGCGCCCCCGAGCCTCTCTCTTCCTCCCTGTCGCCCCTCCACACACCCAATCGGCCTCCCGCACCACTCCTCCCTCTCCAGAACCACCCGAGCTCGAGATCGAGCTCGAGCTCCGCCGCCTCGGCTCGTCGGCGTCCGCACGGTGCAGGCCTTCTCCGCACCAGCTCTCTCTCGATCTGAAACCGC
>NW_025256710.1:0-1836 GCF_018294505.1 Triticum aestivum
AATGATGTGATCCCGTTATCAACGACATCCAATGTCCATAGTCAGGAAACCATGACTATCTGTTGATCAACGAGCTAGTCAACTAGAGGCTTACTAGGGACACGTTGTGGTCTATGTATTCACACATGTATTACGATTTCCGGATAACACAATTATAGCATGAACAATAGACAATTACCATGAACAAAGAAATATAATAATAACCATTTATTATTGCCTCTAGGGCATATTTCCAACAGTCTCCCACTTGCACTAGAGTCAATAATCTAGTTACATTGTGATGAATCGAACACCCATTGCGTCCTGGTGTTGATCATGTTTTGCCCTAGGGAGAGGTTTAGTCAACAGATCTGCTACATTCAGGTCCGTATGTACTTTACAAATATCTATGTCTCCATTTTGAACACTTTCACGAATGGAGTTGAAGCGACGCTTGATATGCCTGGTCTTCCTGTGAAACCTGGGCTCCTTCGCAAGGGCAATAGCTTCAGTGTTGTCACAGAAGAGAGTCATCGGGCCCGACGCATTGGGAATCACCCCTAGGTCGGTAATGAACTCCTTCAGCCAGACTGCTTCCTGTGCTGCCTCCGAGGCTGCCGTGTACTCCGCTTCACATGTAGATCCCGCCACGACGCTTTGCTTGCAACTGCACCAGCTTACTGCTCCTCCATTCAAAATATACACGTATCCGGTTTGTGACTTCGAGTCATCTAGATCTGTGTCGAAGCTAGCGTCGACGTAACCCTTTACGACGAGCTCTTCGTCACCTCCATAAACGAGAAACATATCCTTAGTCCTCTTCAGGTACTTCAGGATATTCTTGACTGCTGTCCAGTGTTCCATGCCGGGATTACTTTGGTACCTTCCTACCAAACTTACGGCAAGGTTTACATCAGGTCTGGTACACAGCATGGCATACATAATAGACCCTATGGCCGAGGCATAGGGGATGACACTCATCTTTTCTCTATCTTCTGCCGTGGTCGGGCATTGAGCCGTGCTCAATTGCACACCTTGCAATACAGGCAAGAACCCCTTCTTGGACTGATCCATATTGAACTTCTTCAATATCTTGTCAAGGTATGTACTCTGTGAAAGACCAATGAGGCGTCTTGATCTATCTCTATAGATCTTGATGCCTAATATATAAGCAGCTTCTCCAAGGTCCTTCATTGAAAAACAGTTATTCAAATAGGCCTTTATACTTTCCAAGAATTCTATATCATTTCCCATCAATAGTATGTCATCCACATATAATATGAGAAATGCTACAGAGCTCCCACTCACTTTCTTGAAAACACAGGCTTCTTCATAAGTCTGTGTAAACCCAAACGCTTTGATCATCTCATCAAAGCGAATGTTCCAACTCCGAGATGCTTGCACTAGCCCATAGATTGAGCGCTGGAGCTTGCATACTTTGTTAGCATTCTTAGGATCGACAAAACCTTCCGGCTGCATCATATACAACTCTTCCTTAAGGAAGCCGTTAAGGAATGCCGTTTTGACGTCCATCTGCCATATCTCATAATCATAGTATGCGGCAATTGCTAACATGATTCGGACGGACTTCAGCTTCGCTACGGGTGAGAAAGTCTCATCGTAGTCAACCCCTTGAACTTGTCGATAACCCTTAGCGACGAGTCGAGCCTTATAGATGGTCACATTACCATCCGCGTCCGTCTTCTTCTTAAAGATCCATTTGTTTTCTATGGCTCGCCGATCATCGGGCAAGTCAGTCAAAGTCCATACTTCATTTTCATACATGGATCCTATCTCGGATTTCATGGCTTCTAGCCATTTGTCGGAATCCGGGCCCGCCATCGCTTCTTCATAGTT
>NW_025256711.1:0-1836 GCF_018294505.1 Triticum aestivum
AAACCAAAAGGATCCTGGAACCCTAAGAAGGTAAAGGATAAAGAAGGGAACGACGTGATGGATATGCCGTGTCACATCCACACGAAGAAAGACGAAGAGGGGAATATCATCTACCCGAAGCATACCACTCGCTAATGTCGACTCCTGATCCAGCAGTTTCAGGGAAAACAGTCTAAGGACAAGGAGAAGGAGTCGGACAAGGCCGCAGACAAGGAGGACAGTGAGGAAGGATATCCGCATATCAACTCCACTCTGATGATCTTTGCAGATGTGGAAAGCAAGAGTCGATTGAAAGTCATTAACCGAGAGGTGAACATGGTCGCCCCAGCAAAAGCAAATTATCTGAAATGGTCCCAAACACCCATCACATTCGACCAATCTGATCACCCGACTCATATTGCCACCCCTGGGAGGCAAGCTTTGGTGGTCGATCCAGTTGTCGAAGGCACTCGACTGACAAAAGTGTTGATGGACGGTGGTAGTGGGCTGAATTTGTTGTATGCAGACACGCTGAAAGGAATGGGCATTCCGATGTCCCGACTGAGCACCAGTAACATGAGCTTTCATGGAGTTATACCAGGGAAGAAAGCCGAATCACTCGGCCAAATAGCTCTGGACGTGGTGTTTGGTGATTCGAAACATTTTCGCAAAGAGAAGTTGACGTTTGAGGTCTTGGATTTTCAGAGTGCATATCATGCCATTTTGGGGAGACCAGCTTATGCACGGTTCATGGCTCGACCATGTTACGTGTACCTCAAATTGAAGATGCCCGGCCCCAAAGGAGTGATCACTGTCACCGGTGATCGGAAAAAGGCAGAAGAGTGCTTTCAGAAGGGCTCAAAGATTGCCGATTCCCAGGTGACAGCGGTCGAGTTCGAAGAGTACAAGCAAAACGCAGATCCGAGTGATTTGCTGCGATCCAAGAAACCCGCCACAGAATCTGCATTTCAGTCGTCCGGTGAGACAAAGCCTGTTCACATTCACCCGACCGACCCCGATGCAGCTCCGACCCACATCTCCACAACACTCGACCCGAAATAGGAAGAAGCGCTCATCCAGTTCCTCCGTGAGAACTGGGACATTTTTGCATGGAAGCCCGCTGACATGCCAGGTGTTCCCAGGGGACTGGCTGAGCATCGCCTAAGAGTCGACTCATCTGCAAAACCAGTCAAAGAGCATCTTCAGCGGTCCGCCGTCCAGAAGAGAAAAGCCATTGGTGAGGAAGTGGCTCGACTATTGGCGGCAGGATTTATCCGAGAGATATACCACTCCGAGTGGCTCGCTAACGTCGGCATGGTTCCTAAGAAGGACAAATCGCTCCGAATGTGCATTGATTTCAAGCACATCAACCGGGCCTCCCCGAAAGATCATTTTCCTCTCCCTCGCATAGATCAAATTGTTGACTCGACCGCGGGATGCGAGAGACTGTCTTTTCTAGACGCCTACTCCGGGTACCACCAGATCCGTCTGTACGGACCCGACGAGGTAAAAACAGCTTTCATCACTCCATTCGGGTGCTTCTGCTATATCACCATGCCATTCGGCCTCAAGAATGCCGGAGCCACATTTATGCGAATGATTCAGAAGTGTCTTCTCACTCAAATCAGTCGGAATGTGGAAGCGTATATGGATGATATCGTCGTCAAGTCACGAAAAGGTTCCGACCTGCTCGCTGACCTCGCCGAAACATTTGCCAACCTCAGAAGGTATGATATCAAGCTCAATCCATCAAAGTGCACATTTGGAGTTCCTGGTGGCAAGTTACTCGGTTTTCTCGTTTCCGAGCGAGGAATCGACGCTAATCCAGAGAAGATCGGCACTATTCTCCGAATGAAA
>NW_025256712.1:0-1836 GCF_018294505.1 Triticum aestivum
GTCGCAACTCGGTTATTATCTAACGAAACTGAACCAAACTAGCTACTGTCGAAACTGAAACTGTCCGACACCTAAAACCCTAAACCTGAACATTGAAGTTTACCCAACATTTTTCACAAACAAATCTCACATGCACTGGCAGGTTTTCCTTCGGCCTTGCACCACATCTGCACACGCAGCCCTCAGCAATCGCACACGTGCACCCAGCCGCACCTCGACCACGCCCTTCGTTGGGCCTTAAACAGCCAGCTGCTGCTCATGGGCTGCACCAGGCTACACGCCTTGCCCTCCCTAGCGCTGCTCCAGATTGATTGCTTTTCTTGCACTCGTCCGCTTCAGATCAACTTCTCGTCCGCCTATGCCACTCCGTCAGTGACATCTTTCCTACGAACAACTTTGATCCAAGCCGAGCTTTTCCTCTAGATCAATACGTCTTTCTTCTCCTCTTTTTTTCTGATACATGAATATAGGTTGTGTTCATATCTCCTGCCATAAGCTTTCTATCCCTCTAAAGTAGAATTCCCACTAAGTCTTGGACAACGTAGAGCCTGGATATTGCAGGGATACCTTCCCCAACACTGGACTTGGCTGTGGTTCTTTCTCTCTCATATCTAAAATAGCTTTCTCTTTTATTTCATGTTTTCTTAATGGCATCATGTTTATGTAAATATTTTGGGGTCGCGTCTCTGATGCAAAGGCTAGAGGAAATAAAGTGTTCCCTTATCACAACCTCCCAACTTATGGACTTATGCTGGGTGATGTATAAAATGGCCAATTTGAAAATGCACTTAACAATTTCTCACGTAACTAATAGAGAGGGGAATCAGTTTGAAAAAGAAAAGGACTGCTAGCTAACCAGCAGTGCTTTCTAGTATATATGTGGTACAAATTTTACATTTTTTTGCGAGGAACAAATTTAATAAATTAATTACTACTTTCATTTGTGTATGCTATGTCGTTTTCGATATCAGCACACACTTGCATATATAAAGCCCACATGTGTTCTGCTTCAGAAAACTCCATTAAGTGCCGCATTAGATCAGCATAGAGTGTTGTTGTGTTGCGGACGCCTCCAATGGCTGTAAGGATCTTGGTGCTCTTGGTTATCTTTCTCTTCCTCGGACCAACGACACATGGGAGGGAAGCTTTGCCGGTTGTGCCGGGGATCATGTTGTTCGGCGACTCGCTGGTCAGCATAGGTAACAAACTAACAATAATTATATAAAAAGCATGGTGAAAGCAAACGTGGCTCCCTACGGCAGGGACTTCAAGGACCATGTGGCTACAGGGAGTTTTAGCAATGGAAAACTTCTTAGCGATTTCATAGGTTGGTCACAATCTTATTTGTTTTTGTTTGTACCGATGTGTTTGACGTATTGCAAGAACTCTTGCCTGTGTTAATGACATGTATATCTTGTGTTACAACTCGCATGGTATGTGGCAGCTGTCCGATCCAAGTACCGAACGTACGGCACCTCCGAGTTCAGCACACGTTCAGCTCGATGACGATCCCCGGGCTCCGATCCAGCAAAGCGTCGGGGATGAGTTCCGTCAGCACGACGGCGTGGTGACGATGATGATGTTCTACCGGCGCAGGGCTTCGCCTAAACTCCGCGACGATATGACCGAGGTGTAATATGGTGGAGGGGGGCACCGCACACGGCTAAGGAACGATCCGTAGATCAACTTGTGTGTCTCTAGGGTGCCCCCTGCCCCCGTATATAAAGGAGCAAGGGGGGAGGCGGGCCGTCCCTAGGGGGCGCGCCAAGGAGGGGGGAGTCCTCCTCCTAGTGGGAGTAGGACTCCCCTTTCCTAGTCCCACTAGGAAGGAGGAAG
>NW_025256713.1:0-1836 GCF_018294505.1 Triticum aestivum
TCCCCCCATGCAGGTGGGCCCCACTCCAGAACCTTCTAGAACCTTCCCGGTACAATACCGAAAAATCCCGAACATTTTCCGGTGGCCAAAATAGGACTTCCCATATATAAATCTTTACCTCCGGACCATTCCGGAACTCCTCGTGACGTCCGGGATCTCATCCGGGACTCCGAACAACATTCGGTAACCACATACAAACTTCCTTTATAACCCTAGCGTCATCGAACCTTAAGTGTGTAGACCCTACGGGTTCGGGAGACATGTAGACATGACCGAGACGTTCTCCGGTCAATAACCAACAGCGGGATCTGGATACCCATGATGGCTCCCACATGTTCCACGATGATCTCATCGGATGAACCACGATGTCAAGGACTTAATCAATCCCGTATTCAATTCCCTTTGTCTATCGGTATGTTACTTGCCCGAGATTCGATCGTCGGTATCCAATACCTTGTTCAATCTCGTTACCGGCAAGTCACTTTACTCGTTCCGTAACACATCGTCCCGTGATCAACTCCTTGGTCACATTGCGCATATGATGATGTCCTACCGAGTGGGCCCTAGAGATACCTCTTCGTTTACACGGAGTGACAAATCCCAGTCTCGATCCGCATAAAACAATAGATACTTTCGGAGATACCTGTAGTGCACCTTTATAGTCACCCAGTTACTTGTGACGTTTGATACACCCAAAGCACTCCTACGGTATCCAGGAGTTACACGCTCTCATGGTCGAAGGAAGAGATACTTGACATTGGCAAAGCTCTAGCAAATGAACTACATGATCTTTTGTGCTAGTCTTAGGATTGGGTCTTGTCCATCACATCATTCTCCTAATGATGTGATCCCATTATCAACGACATCCAATGTCCATAGCCAGGAAACCATGACTATCTGTTGATCACAACGAGCTAGTCAACTAGAGGATCACTAGGGACATATTGTGGTCTATGTATTCACACGTGTATTACGATTTCCGGATAATACAGTTATAGCATGAATAAAAGACAATTATCATGAACAAGGAAATATAATAATAATACTTTTACTATTGCCTCTAGGGCATATTTCCAACAGTCTCCCACTTGCACTAGAGTCAATAATCTAGTTCACATCGCCATGTGATTAACACTCACAGGTCACATCGCCATGTGACTAATACCCAAGAGTTTACTAGAGTCAGTAGTCTAGTTCACATCACTATGTGATTAACACTCAATGAGTTTTATGTTTGATCATGTTGCTTGTGAGAGAGGTTTTAGTCAACGGGTCTGAACCTTTCAGATCCGTGTGTGCTTTACAAATCTCTATGTCATCTCCTAGATGCAGCTACCACGCTCTATTTGGAGCTATTCCAAACAACTATTCTACTTGGAGCTATTCTAAATTATTGCTCCATTATATGTATCCGGTCTCTCTACTCAGAGCTATCCGGATAGGTGTCAAGCTTGCATCGTCGTAACCTTTACGACAAACTCTTTTACCACCTCCATAATCGAGAAAATTCCTTAGTCCACTAGTTACTAAGGATAACTTTGACCGCTGTCCTGTGAGCCATTCTTGGATCACTCTTGTACCCCTTGACTGACTCATGGCAAGGCACACTTCAGGTGCGGTACACAACATAGCATACTGAAGAGCCTACGTCTTAAGCATAGGGGACGACCTTCGTCCTTTCTCTCTATTCTGCCGTGGTCGAGCTTTAAGTCTTAACTTCGTACCTTACAACTCAGGCAAGAACTCCTTCTTTGACTGGTCCATCTTGAACACCTTCAAGATCATGTCAAGGTATGTGCTCATTTGAAAGTATTATTAAGCATTTTGATCTATCCT
>NW_025256714.1:0-1836 GCF_018294505.1 Triticum aestivum
CAAATCAATACAAACTCATGCAACGACGTACTCCATCACTACAAACATACCATCGGATTATCAAAATTTGGCCCATTTGGCTATGGTGGAGATCATCCACGGTTGCTCTTGTCGTCCTTCTTGCGGAAGTGCCGGTCGAAGACGCAGCAGGGATCTAATCGGATCTGCTCGTCGCCGGAGTTGTGCTCGTTGTCGTTGTCCTCCTTCTCCTTATTTGGTGACAGTCCGACCATGGCAAGGACCACCCGATTCTACTCTCGGGCGAGGGCGCGCGTGTTCCTCCGATGTCGTTTCTTCACAATGCGGGCGTGGATGGCTTCCTCCTTTGCGGCAGCTCGCGCCGTTGCATCAGCTGCCTCCGCCGTCGTCATTTCCGTCGGAGATACGCGCCTCGACGACCCTTATCCTCTCTTTCCCACTGCGGGGTGCCGGTTCCCAGTGGGACTCATAGTCCGCCCTGACCGGTGATGGGGATGGAGAGATTTTCCGGCCATTGGGGCTGCGATGAGCCAGCCCAAGAGGACCCGAGTTCTAGTTGAGCCGACGCTATGAAGTCACGCCAGATAGATCGTGTCGTTGACCGGGTGCTGTCCTCCTGGGAGTGGAGTGCAATGCTGACTGTCATTGCCTCCCCCAACCCGCACGGGATTACACTCCAGTCGACGGATCCGGATGCGTCACCTCGTCCTAGTTAGATATGTTGCCCGCTATGCCGGAGACGGCCGAAAATCTCCGAAGGTGAGCTTGGGTGACGGAGGGAGTGCAGGGGAGTGGGATGTGAAGTGCCTAAGGCTTGGTCCGGCGAGCAGATGAGGACAATTATATGTGGGGTAAGATGGGCCAGCGTGAGTTGCGCCCATATCCGCTCCGTCCTATATTTGGACTAGATATGAGGAGTGTCTGTCAATCTGATCGTTTGAGACGTTCATCTGGGTTGGAATTTCATTACCGCTCATTGACTAGATGGACCGTCCAGGCGTTTGAGACGGATTTAGGACGCCGGACCGTAGATGCTCTTATGTGTGCCATATTGGTGCGTTGTGAGTGATGCATACTAGTACTACGATGGAGCAGGTAGGTAACGTCCCCCGGTGGCCCACTTGCAACGGGACGGTACCATGCACGATCGCTCTGTCTCGTTGCCACCGTGTTAGCGAAAATCAATGCAAAGGAAGGAATTTCTTTACTCCATAGTACTCTTAACTAGCCCACGCAATGGGAAAGTAGTGTACTAGTGCTGATACTACTTGTATTACTACTACTACCAAATCATCACATCAGGCACGCGAACAGAGCATTTATTTACCTTGATTATATATGAAAGAATGACTATATACGAGCATTAGTATTGACGTGTTTGGTAGATTGCATAAGGATCATACACATGCTTCAGCCGAAAAAGATTCAGCAGCTGTTTGCTCACCCGCACGCTTGCTCGGGTCTGCATAGCACGAAGAATCTCAAAACATCCCCGACCCATGCTCCGGAGGAACATTCAAATTGACCGTTTCCCATATGCAGGCTTGTTGTAGCGCAATTTACACTAGGGCAAAGGAAAGATGCGGAGAGATAAATACAAACCAACAAAATGGCTAGAGCGTGCATATCCTCGAACAGGCTCCGCCGTAGCGGTATACCAAACAGCTCCTACCACGCGTATCTCTCACGTAGTAACAATTCAGCCGAGTCGACTCATGAAAAATAAACTTGCAGTAATAATACAGCGTAGAAACATGGGGAGTGATCAAGCGATAGAGTCCACCGAACTACAGCCGCGCGCGTTGGTTCAAAGTTAAAGCCAA
The DNA here is from genome assembly GCF_018294505.1 of Triticum aestivum. Taxonomy (NCBI): domain Eukaryota; kingdom Viridiplantae; phylum Streptophyta; class Magnoliopsida; order Poales; family Poaceae; genus Triticum; species Triticum aestivum. Next base: position 1,803 of record NW_025256714.1, read on the forward strand.
CTCCACCGCGCGACCCCATCCTGTCCAGGCCCGT
>NW_025256715.1:0-1836 GCF_018294505.1 Triticum aestivum
AACTCAGAAATCATTTGAATAGGACATTAGACACATTATAATTGCATTTCCATCATTTCATTCTTCGAGAGTCGTCTCGACGGCCATGTGGAAGTCATAGAACAACTTATCCACATAAATTATTCATGTTTAGCACCTTTACATAAACTTTTGATCTGTTGCCGATGATTTTTTATTGGCTAAACAAAAAACGTACTTAAATAGCATCATTGAGACCTTCCACCAGCATTTCTTCCTTTGAAGCTTCGGAAGTAGTATGTTCGACCATATGGATCTCGTATAACAACTTATAACTAGTAATCATATAATTTCGTCACCTATTTTGTTACCTTTTGATCCTTCACTATAGATTTTCACTTTGTTTAAAAGTGAAAACTTATTAATGAAGCGTCATCGACATATTCAGAAATCATTTCCACCATTTCAAGCTTCGAGGTTTGTCCATGCATCTATATGCACCTCAGATAGCAAATTACCTATAGAAATCTGATAGTTTGATAAAAAAATTACCGTTTTGATACATCATTTTAGAGTTTTTATTTTTGCAAAACTGAAAAACTTGTTTAAATTGCATTATCAACAAGTGATAGAAGCCTTTGTTCGTTTCTTGTTTCGAAGTTGTCTTTGCCGCCATTTGAAAATCCTACAACAACTTATATATGTAGGAGTCACATAATTTTTAGCAGTTTGTCATAACCTTTGGATTTATTACTTTGAATTTTCTCCTCCTTTGAAACTCAGAAATCATTTAAATAGGACATTAGACACATTATAATTGCATTTCCATCATTTCATTCTTCGACAGTCGTCTCGACGGCCATGTGGAAGTCATAGAACAACTGATCCACATAAATTATTCATGTTTAGCACCTTTACATAAACTTTTGATCTGTTGCCGATGGTTCTTTATTGGCTAAACAAAAAACATACTTAAATAGCATCATTGAGACATTCCACCAGCATTGCTTCCTTTGAAGCTTCGGAAGTAGTATGTTCGACCATATGGATCTCGTATAACAACTTATAACTAGTAATCATATAATTTCGTCACCAATTTTGTTACCTTTTGATCCTTCAGAATAGATTTTCACTTTGTTTAAAACTGAAAACTTATTAATTAAGCGTCATTGACATATTCCAAAATCGTTTCCACCATTTCAAGCTTCGAGGTTAGTCCATGCATCTATATGCACCTCAGATAGCAAATTACCTATAGAAATCTGATAGTTTGATAAAAAAATTTACCGTTTTGATACATCATGGTAGAGTTTTTATTTTTGCGAAACTGAAAAACTTGTTTAAATTGCATTATCAACAAGTGATAGAAGCCTTTGTTCGTTTCTTGTTTCGAAGTTGTCTTTGCCGCCATTTGAAAATCCTACAACAACTTATATATGTAGAAGTCACATAATTTTTAGCAGTTTGTCATAACCTTTTGATTTATTACTTTGAATTTTCTCCTCCTTTGAAACTCAGAAATCATTTGAATAGGACATTAGACACATTATAATTGCATTTCCATCATTTCATTCTTCGAGAGTCGTCTCGACGGCCATGTGGAAGTCATAGAACAGCTTATCCACATAAATTATTCATGTTTAGCACCTTTACATAAACTTTTGATCTGTTGCCGATGATTTTTTATTGGCTAAACAAAAAACGTACTTAAATAGCATCATTGAGACCTTCCACCAGCATTTCTTCCTTTGAAGCTTCGGAAGTAGTATGTTCGACCATATGGATCTCGTATAACAACTTATAACTAGTAATCATATAATTTCGTCACCAATTTTGTTACCTTTTGATCCTTCACTATAGATTTTCACTTTGTTTAAA
>NW_025256716.1:0-1836 GCF_018294505.1 Triticum aestivum
TGCACACGTAGTAATAACTAGATCCAGCAAATCACGCGAGAGGTTACTAACAGATCGGACGACCAGCCTGCTTTTGATCGAACGGCCATTTACTAGTTTGATAAGAGGCAAAACACCAGTAGTCTAATGCCTAGTGCTCCGCGATAGAAATATATCCCACAACCGCAACAACCAAACATAGCCACCACTCTCAAGAAAGAGAGATCACACTTCGCCAAATAATGTGTTTTTGGTATTCAACACTCTTCCCCCTTAATGGCCTCACCTCCTGAAAAGCTCTATTGGGTTTGTGTGCTTTCGAATTGGGTTGTCACTCCAGCAAACTCTGATTTTAGCCAGGCCGCCCATAGAACGAAATGATTGATTGTCTGATGGGCTAGGTGCTTCAAAGCCCACACTGGAACTTGCAGAAATTTGATCTTGACTGAACACTCCTGAACTCATTTTCCTTTTTTGAAATAGATAGAAAGCTAGAATTGCCAAAACAAAAGCGTTAGAAATATTTTCAATGTTTCAGTCGCGTTTTGTATAAGAAACTGCTTTGTGTATGACCCTTTTTATGCCCGGCAAGTGTATGTTGACACCAGATTTTGACATGGTCAAAAGCATAATTAAGTAGACCTCAAATGTAAAAGTGCTCAATGTGACAAAGTTCTGTATCGTCAAAATGAGAAACTTTGATATTTGGACCATAGCCATCCGGTCTCATCCCTAAGGCCGAAGTTATGTTCGAAGTATTGAGATTTTGTGTCCAGAACACTATCCGGCTAATTACTCCCTCAAGACTGCCTCGTATGGAAAAATGATCTACACGAATTATCTTCGCCTCGTTGAAACAATCGATTTTGATATAAAAATCATCCCGATCCGGTTCGTGTGAAAAAGTTAGAGCTATCGGAATGCAGCCCTGTCAGGAGGCGAAATATGGCGCGCCCCACCAGACGCCATGTCTGATGGGTAGCGCGACCAAACACATGTTTTGCGCGAGCTTTTGACCCTCAAGATGACCTCTGATAAAAAAACGTTCAACATGAAAGTTGTTCATCTCATTGAAACGGTCAAGATTGCTTTTAGACTCTTTTACATCCGATGTCGTTTACCACCACAAAAAGACTCGCAAGGTGCAGCCAGTTTAAACCGAATAGTTTTGGAAAGTTCGGACAAAACCAATCCGAATTTGACTAGGGTTTTGGACGTGAATCCAAGCCTTTTCCTTGCACAGGAAGTCCAGCCGCCTCTTATATACCTAAGGGGTGACGGCCGATTGAACAACACACAATCGATCAATTCATCTACCACTTTTTATATTTTATCGTTTCTCCTTAACCCTAGTTCTTCTTCTTCCCCGTTCTTCGTTCGTTCTTCTTGTTGCAGGGCGGCGAACCTCGAGGCCCTAGGGGCGGCCAGGCCAACCTAGGGCAGCCCATAGCCGTCGCGCGCCCTGACGGGGTCCCTCCCGAGCGTGTGGGGTTTCGGATCTTCAAAAGCACCCGCCGGATTGCCAACGTACCACGCTTCCGGACAGGTCTCCTTCGACGTGAGCTACGGTGCATCACCCTCGGCGTTGGAGGTACACAGTGACGTGTTCGTGTGCGAACATACTTTTTGGTGACTCCGCTGGGGACGAAGGTTTGAACGGTCTCCGGCCTGTTCTTGCTACGAAGGAATCGTCATCTAGGGTTTGCAATCTACAAAGGTAATATGAATACCCAATTCCCTACTGTAGATGCAAATAATTCATATGGTGTTACTAGATTGTTTAATGAGTATACTCCATTGGCCAGCCCTAATGTTTTAAATAATGCATCTAATTACGTGCAAAGCCCAGTTCAAAGT
>NW_025256717.1:0-1836 GCF_018294505.1 Triticum aestivum
CAAACTGGGATACAGATCGAAAGAGGTGTAGGCCTCCTGCCTGGGATCCTCCTAAACTACTCCTGGTCGTCGGCGGCCTGAACGTAGTAGTAGGCACCCTCGGTGTAGTAGGGGTCGTCGTTGACGGTGGCGTCTGGCTCCTGGGCTCCAACATCTGGTTGCGACGTCCGAGAAGTAGAGGAAAAGGGGGGAAAAGAGGAAGCAAAGCAACCGTGAGTACTCATCCAAAGTACTCGCAAGCAAGGATATACACTACATATGCATGGGTATCTGTGTAAAGGGGCAATATCGATGGACTGAACTGCAGAATGCCAGAATAAGAGGGGGATAGCTAGTCCTGTCGAAGACTATGATACGTCCATTTTGCATCATGGTTTTATATCAATATTTATTGCATTATGGGCTGTTATTACACATTATATCTCAATACTTATGGCTATTCTCTCTTATTTTACAAGGTTTACCATGAAGAGGGGGAATGCCGGCAGCTGGAATTCTTGCTGGAAAAGGAGGAAACGTTGGAAACCTATTCTGCACAGCTCCAAAAGTCCTGAAACTCCACGAAACATCATTTTGGAATTTATAAGAATTATTGAGTGAAAGAAATACACCAGGGGGCCCACACCCTGTCCAGGAGACAGGAGGCCCCCCCCTACAGGGCGCGCCCCCCTATCTCCTGGGCCCCTTGGTGGGCCTCTGTTGTCCATCTTCTGCTATATCAGAGCTTTTACCCTGGAAAAAATCGTGGGCAAGCTGACGGGATGAAACTCCGCCGCCACGAGGCGGAACCTTGGCAGAACCAATCTAGGGCTCTGGCGGAGCTGTTCTGCCGGGGACACTTCCCTCCGAGAGGGGTAAATCATCACCAACGTCATCACCAACGATCCTCTCATCGAGAGGGGGTCAATCTCCATCAACATCTTCACCAGCACCATCTCCTCTCAAAACCCTAGTTCATCTCTTGTATCCAATCTTGTATCAAAACCACAAATTGGTACCTGTGGGTTGCTAGTAGTGTTGATTACTCCTTGCAGTTGATACTGATTGGTTTACTTGGTGGAAGATCATATGTTCATACCCTTTATGCATATTATTACTCCTCTGATTATGAACATGAATATGCTCCGTGAGTAGTTACGTTTGTTCCTGAGGACATGGGTGAAGTCTTGCTATTAGTAGTCATGTGAATTTGGTATTCGTTCGATATTTTGGTGAGATGTATGTTGTCTTTTCCTCTAGTGGTGTTATGTCAACGTCGACTACATGACACTTCACCATTATTTGAGCCTAGAGGAAGGCATGGGGAAGTAATAAATGATGGGTTGCTAGAGTGACAGAAGCTTAAACCCTAGTTTATGTGTTGCTTCATTAGGGGCTGATATGGATCCAAATGTTTAATGTTGTGGTTAGGTTTACCTTAATACTTCTTTTGTAGTTGCGGACGCTTGCAATAGGGGTTAATCATAAGTGGGATGCTTGTCCAAGTTAGGGCAGTACCCAAGTACCGGTCCACCCACATACCAAATTATCAAAGTACCGAACGCGAATCATATGAACATGATGAAAACTAGCTTGACGATAATTCCCATGTGTCCTCGGGAGCTCCTTTCTCATTATTAGAAATTGTCCAGGCTTATCCTTTGCTACATAAAGGATTGGGCCACCTTGCTGCACTTTATTTACTTTATTTACTTGTTACTCGTTACCATTTATCTTATCACAAAACTATCTATCACCTACAATTTTAGTGCTTGCAGAGAAAACCTTACTGAAAACCGTTTATCATTTCCTTCTGCTCCTCGTTGGGTTCGACACTCTTACTTATCGAAAGGAATA
>NW_025256718.1:0-1836 GCF_018294505.1 Triticum aestivum
TTGTTACCTCCGATTCGACCCGTCGGGGCCGACGATGATGACGTGATGACCCTCAGCGCCTGCCTGAGCTGGCCCCTGCTTTGGCCGAAGAGCTAGATTCGTTTGGGGGCGGGGGACACCACCCCAAAGACAACACCGCCAGTCGTGCCGGCGCCAAGTCGGCCCCATGGCAAGACCGCCGTAACGGTGCCGGACATCCCTATGCCACTGGATCCAAACATGCATATGGCACAGGATCAGAACGACGACGACGACGACGATGATACATTTGGCAACGTCGATCAGTACTTTGCCGAGCATGGGTACGATGGCGACTTCATGGGGCCTCCTTCTCAAGAACCAAACCCAACAAAAGACGTGTGCGATCTAGCTCGTACCGCGGAGAAGCCAAGTTGCAACAGGCGCCGTCTGGCGTTCAGCTCTCAGGAGACGCCTCCAGCTGCCGACTTCACCGAGCCTCAGATAGGCGAGGTGCGAAATATTATGAGCCCCAACACACTCAAGAAGGCGGTCTGTGAGCAGAACTCGGTCCCATTACAGGAGAAGAAGAAGGCACGCAAAAGAAAGACTAAGAAGGGTGCGAGCCAGCCGGCACCGGGTACGATCCGTGCTCAGGACGGGCCACCTTCACCGCAGGATATCTCGAGGAGGGTGCATGTGGCGGGTAGGGCGATGCTACCGACAAATATGCTCAATGCTGCAACCGGTGCTATGCGGAGTCTGCATGACAGTGTTCTTGCTTTGGAGAAGCGGCGTCTCAGGGAGAAGGATGTGGCATACCCGGTTTTCGCGGCCAAGGTGCCAGAGGGCAAGGGCTTTGTGGATAACTCCATCGGGCGTACGATCGTCCTGTGTTTTGATGACATCCACGCTATGTTGAACCTTCATCCGCTGCACTACACCTTCGTTCGGCTATTTTCGCTGAGTATGGAGATGCGGATCATTCGCGACAAGACCCCGGACATCGTGATAGTCGACCCCTTCTACATGCGTGCCAAGATCTTGGGCAGCGCTGGGGACCGGCAAGTCGCGAGTTCTTACCTCGAAGGCGTCATTCTGGCAAACCAAGATTAGGATAACTTCCTTGTGCCTTACTTTCCCGAGTAAGTCCTCCCCTCAACCGGCCCGTAACATATGAATTCTTACTTTTCGATCGTTTTTCTTTTAACATTCCGTGTTTTCTGCAGTGACACACGTTGCACGCTCATCCTCCTAAGCCCCAAATATTCCATGGCCACGTATTTCGACCCGGACCGTCAGTCGAACGTAGACTACACAAATGTCAAGAAGGTTCTTGATGATGTTCTCCCCGGCTACGCCCAATCTGGAGGCACCTTCACCAGGCCTATTCGTAAGTACGGGAAGCACGTGTTCTCCCACAATACGACGTTCTGCTGCGTCAAGCAGCCGCCTGGCGGTCAGAAGGGTGCCTACTACGCCATCCATCACATGCGGGCGATCGTACGGGACCATCATCAACTTCTGCTACCGAGTAAACTCAAAGATTGGGCCGCGAGCGTGTCGGCAATCCAGGACGCGGACCTCCGACAAGAATTCTTTCGCATCCAGTCGGAGTTTGCGGAAATCATCCATCAAGATGTCCTTCGTACCTCGGGGCAGTTCTACCTCAGAAATCAACCGTCCAACAGTGACATCGACACAATGCTACAAATGCAGGATGACAACGCCCGTTCTTTCATGACTCCCACGATAGACGGCGGCTTCATCCACGCTCCGGTCCCTTGAGTCGAGTTGTCTAGTTCTGAAACATCGATTGGCTCATGTTGTAATTAAACTTTAATGAACTTGTAGTATGTCTCTTTGGTTTCGAGAGTC
>NW_025256719.1:0-1836 GCF_018294505.1 Triticum aestivum
AGGGGGGCGCGGCTGGGCCTGGGAGGCCGGCCCAGTGGAGAGAAAAAAAATGGCAGAGGCCTGGTGGGCTGACAAAGGGCCTAGCTGGGCTGCAGGAGGCCGACTGGGCTTACCTCTCTCTCTCTCTCTCTTAATGAATAAAAAACAGTACAGAGAAAAGAAAGAAAGGAAAGAGAGGTTAGGGGGAAGATTTGCGCATGGAGACAATATTCCCGGACTCACAAAAATGAGCTCGATCCAGGAAAAATAGAAGTGGGCATGATCGAAAGATTAAATTCAAAATCATTTGAATTTAATTCAATAGGTTTGAACTAGGACTAGGACTTAGAAGAGTCCAAAAATGTTGAGAATTTAGGAGGAGCCTCGATAAATGGGAAAAGAAATGTTGGCAAAGTTTGGGGACCAAACTTGAAGTAGAAAGGGAGTGGGGATTTTTCAAGTGTGTTTTGGTTAATTCCAAAAGAATGGAATATTTAATATAGCTCCCTAATATTGGAGGATATGTTATAAAGAGAAATCACGAGTGAATTCCCTCAATTTAAATAGATCAAAAGATCTATGCAATTTATTTAGTTGAGGTTTTAAAAAATTAATGATATGATGGCATGATGACATGATGCAATGCACATGATGCAAGGATGAATGCAACAAATAAAACAAATCACACGACGAAACTCGGAATAGCTGGAAGTCTTCTGGAGCGTCAGTCTCGGGGCGTCACAACACTCCACCACTACGAGAGGATCTCGTCCCGAGATCTAGAATGGCACCGGAGAGAAATGGAAGAGGAAGAGAAGAGGTAAAACTAAGTTGCTTCTTTGACCAATGAGTGAAACCAAAGAACCTTGAGAGGTTGAGCAAATTGAAAGAAAGAATACAAAGGAGATGAACGAGATTGCAAACAATCCGTTAGAAAGAGGAACAAGGAACATTACGAGAACTTGAAGGTTGCAAAGACATGAATCAAGAGTTTAATGGACAAGATAGAATTCGAAACCACTCCGGTTAAAACAAGATGAGAGGGGAAGAATTCGGGCAGTACTCCGGTTGAACATGGAAGGAATAGAACATGAACTTGAGAGGATGGGATGATACTTGATGAAATGAACAACACACTGCATCCGGAACTATTGAAAGAATGGAACAAGGGGTAAGAAAGATTTCAGACAGCTCCCCAGTTGAGGAAGGAGGGAAAACTTGATAAGATTAGAGAACTCGAATGAAAACACGACACTCCGGTTAAATGGATAAGCAAGAAAAGAGCACGATCCTCACGAATCGAGATGGTGAGCGAAAAGAGCAACGTCACAATGCCTCCGGAAGAAAGAATAGAAGATAGGTCATTGGAATAACAGAATGGAGGGGAAAATGGCAACTTCTGCCACAAATGAGTTTGGAAAGCATCCTTGCAAAGAAGAATTGAACGGAGTTGTTGGAAAATCAACAACGAAAAGCACAAGCTTGTAGTGGGCTTATGGAAAACATCTCAAAATTATGAGGTGACAACCGGCCACTAACGGAAACAATTGCTTGCTTGAGATCAACGAAGAGATGAAAACTTCTTCCACCAAGATGATAAAGAGATAACTTGGATCATTGGCAAGCACCACAAATAGCAACATTCCCAATGGAAGGCTTTTAGGTGAAATATGACACAAGATAACTCCAACAACGAGGTTGATGGATTTAAAAATAACTCATTCTTAACAACATGTGAATCATGGAACATGAACTCAAATTATCAAGAATGACATAATACCACCTCCAAAATATGGTAGAAAGAATTGCACTCCGGATTACCATATGAAGAAAGCTTGAGCTCCTTAGGAAAGAATC
>NW_025256720.1:0-1836 GCF_018294505.1 Triticum aestivum
GAAACGGGCCAGAATCAGCCAAAACTACGAGTGTTGATGACCGACACGTAAACGCACCCGGGGTTCGTTAGTCGTGGAAATCACTTCGGGACCTGAAAATGGTGAGTAATAGTCCAGGAAACGGACCAGAATTGGCCAAAATTGTGAGTGTTGATGACTGACACGTAAACGCACCCCGGGGTTCGACAACAATGGAAATCGCTTCGGGACCCCAAAACTGAGTAATAGTCCATGAAACGGGTCAGCATCGACAAAAACCGCGAGTGTGGATGACCGACAAATAAGCGCACCTTGGGTTCGACAAACATGGAAATCGCTTTGGGACACAAAAACAGTGAGTAATAGACCATGAAACATGTGAGAATCGACAAAAACCGCGAGTGTTGATGATCGACACGTAAACACATCCCAGGGTTTGTAAATTGTCGAAATCACCCCGGGAACCCAAAACAGTGAGTAGTAGTCCACGAAATAGTCCAGCATCGGCCAAAACTGTGAGTGTTGATGATCGACACGTAAGCGCACCTTGGGGTTCAACAACTATGGAAATCGCTTCCGGACCACAAAATGGTGAATAATGGTCCATGAAACGGGTCAGAATTGGCCAATACTGTGAGTGTTGACGATGGACATGTAAACGCACCCCGAGGATCGTTAATCGAGGAAATTGCTTTGGGACCCCAAAACGCAGAATAGTGCACGAAATGGACCAGAATCGGCCAAAATTGTGAGTGTTGATGACCGACACGTAAACGCACCCCGGGGTTCTTTAGTCGTGGAAATCACTTCGGGACCTGAAAATGGTGAGTAATAGTGCAAGAAACGGATCAGAATTGGCCAAAATTGTGAGTGTTGATGATTGACAAGTAAACGCACCCCGGGGTTCAACAACAATGGAAATCGCTTTGGGACCCCAAAACTGAGTAATAATCCATGAAACGTGTCAGCATCGACAAAAACCGCGAGTGTGGATGACCGACACATAAGAGCACCTTGGGATTCGACAATCATGGAAATCGCTTTGGGACCCCAAAACGGTGAGTAATAGTCCACGAAACATGTCAGAATCGACAAAAACCGCGAGTGTTGATGATCGACATGTAAACGCATCCCAGGGTTCGTTAATTGTTGAAATCACCCTGGGAACCCAAAGCAGTGAGTAATAGTCCAGGAAACAGGCCAGGATCGGCCAAAACTACGAGTGTTTATGACCGACACGTAAGCGCACCTTGGGGTTCAACAACTGTGGAAATTGCTTCCGGACCCCAAAACGGTGAGTAATAGTCCATGAAACGGGTTAGAATTGGCCAATACTGTGAGCATTCACGATGGACATGTAAACGCACCCGGTGATCGTCAATCGTGGAAATCGCTTTGGGACCCCAAAACACTGAGTAATAGTGCACGAAATGGACCAGAATCGGCCAAAATTGTGAGTGTTGCTTAGCGAAACGTAAACACACCTCAGGGTTAATTAATCGTGGTATTCTCTTTGGGACCTGAAAATGGTGAGTAATAGTCCAAGAGACGGACCAGAATTGGCCAAAATTGTGAGTGTTGATGACCAACATGTAAACGCACCCCGGGGTTCGACAACCATGGAAATCGCTTCGGGACCCCAAAATTGAGTAATAGTCCATGAAACGGGTCAGAATCGAGAAAAACCGCGAGTGTTGATGACCGACACATAAGCGCACCTTGGGTTCACCAACCATGCAAAACGCTTTGGGACCCCAAAACGGTGAGTAATAGTCCATGAAATGGGCAAGAATCAGCCAAAACTGCGAGTGTTGACACCCCGGGGTTCGACAACCATGGAAATCGCTTCGGGACCCC
>NW_025256721.1:0-1836 GCF_018294505.1 Triticum aestivum
GGCATCCGTGGGCATTGGCTGAGTGCCCTTTTCTTTCCTTTTCTTTTTTTCATGGTTTTTTTTCCACGTTTCCTAAAAACATGCGCCACTCTGTATAGTGTGTTTTCACCATTTCTCTTCTATAAGAAAGGCAGTGCTCCTGACTGTTCCTCGAGAAAAAACAATGATGGCCAAAACCGCCCTTGAATTTTCCATGGGTTGGAGACTTGGATTTCCGGCGGCGTCTAGGAGTTTTGTCCTTGCCCGGCCCGGTGAGCAAGCAAGTGTGTGGGCCTAAATTTGATAGCCGAGCAGCAAGCAAGGTGGCGGGCAAGTGGCCGAGGGGACAGGCCAGAGAGCTCACCTAGATCCCAGCCGAGTCCATTGCATGTACTCCCCTGCAGTAAAGGCATCCGGACCCATCATATGCAGTACGTCTCTCCTTTGTCGTCTCCCGTCGACTTTCCCGATTGCAGGAAACCCAAGAAATCCAGAAAAAAGTATGAGAAAAATGGGCCTCAGTATTTCCCCGGATCATGATGGCACGCCTCAGTATTCTAAGACGGGTTCAATGCCAACCTCGAAGACCGGCTCCCGCTGAGTTCCTGGCGCCACACGAAAGATTTCCCGAGAATTCTGATCTGATCATCCAAATAATTAACCGAAGTGCCAAAGCTATTCCAGATCTTATCTTCAAAAGATAGCCCGGCCTGAAATCGAAGGTCAGAAAGCGCCATGGTGAGTGGCGGACGTCGCCGGAATGGCCAACGCCTGGGAGCTGTCTGACGTAGCCAGAGTAGCAGGAGTAGCCAGCTCGTTCTCCAGTTCTGTTCTGGAGATGATGCCGCTCCTTTTAAAGTTTGTTTTCTCAGTAACTGGACGTTCAAATTCTCAGTTGCCTCAAGAGACGTGAGCTTTAAAATCTACATTGGTGACAACATTGGAAATGATTCCTTCAAACCGAAAGTCCCTTCTGCTCCTGAGCTGATGGACAGTAGAATCGAAAAAAAAAACATGAAAACAAATCATCAAATTCTGATTTTTTTTTGGCAAACTTCGACAAATGTTTTGAGTGCTTGTAAAATCTTACAACATGAAATGGCATTCGTAGAAACCATACATGGCAAAACAATCAAAATCAACACTCGAAAATGGTTTTTATAAAAATAGCATTTTTGGAGCATCGGTTTTTCACGAATTCCACGAATGTCATTTCATGATATTTTTTTGCAAGCACATAAATTATCAAAGTATCAGCATTTCTTGAATTCTTTTACTATTTCTTTCGATTTTATTGTTCATCGGGGAGCATTTCAACTCGGGACCAGGTCAAACTTCTTTCTTTTTTCTTTCGGGCGATGGAGGCCCTGATTTTCAGAAAGAATATGGGCTTTTCTACATGGAACAAGATGAAGAATGCACTATTGTTTCACGATCAAACATGCAGAAAAAATCATTTGCAGAAGGAAAACGATTCATGTCGGCCGAACGGTTAGGAATTGCACCAGTCGTTTTGTTCGCGCACTCTCTTCCCCTTCACGCGAGCAACGTGTGCATGTGGGGTCCACCACCGCTCCTCATCTTATCCTCCCACGCGCATGGGGAGATGCACATATCTCCTTCAATCCACCACCTCCCACCATGTCGGAGCTAAATCCGACAGATACCTCAATAAGGTACAAATAGTTGAGGAAGAGAAAGCGTATGCGATGGTCTGATTACAACACATGATTCCTTCAAAAGACATGATAGGTATAATGTAACGATCGCTGATACGTCTCCAACGTATCTATAATTTTTGCTTGTTCCATGCTATTATATTATCATTTTTGGATGTTTTACAATCATTTTATATGT
>NW_025256722.1:0-1836 GCF_018294505.1 Triticum aestivum
GTGGTGTTGCATATGTTTGTGGTGTTGCATATGTGTTTGTGTTTGGAGGTGTACCGGTATTTGAAATGCGATAGTTGCCAATATTTTGCCGGAATGTTGATTCATTTCCGTTTCGGCGAGAATTTTGGCATTAAGCATTCTTTTTGGTCCTATTTTTAGGGAAAGTCATGCCAAATTTTTTCTTGGTTCTAAAATATCGTTTTGCTCTACCCCGCAGGCGACCATGGTCCGCATGATGACCGAAGGCATCGTGAATAGGTTTTTGAGGTCCGCGAAGGCCGAGATGCTTCAAAAGAACGAGACGGAGATAAGATGTCCGTGTCGAAGATGCAAGCTGAAGAGCCTTATTGCGGACCCGGAATCCGGGCAGGTGTGGGACCACCTGCTCTTGCGTGGTTTCATGGATGGCTATCGGTGGCAAGGTGATGAAGATGACTACGAAGTCGTCCATGGGGGCCGGGCAAGAAATGAGGAAGGGCAGCAAGACAACCACCGCGGCTCGGGCGGGTGAGAAGACGAAGAATCCCCAGGAGATGATCACGACGGTGATGCTGTACACAGTCATCATGTAGAAGATGCAGGACATGATGATGAGGAAGATGCCGGAGCAGACGACGGGCATGATCATGAAGATGATGATGCCGACGGAGCAGACGACGCTGGACCGTCAATGGGCTGGGTGCAGGACCCTCATATTCAAGAGCTGCTTCTCAAGAAGACGGATAACGCAAGAGCTGCCGCCCGAGAGAAAGCCAAGATGGATCAACTTGAGTTAGACGCGGTTACTCCATTGTATGAAGGATGGAGGCCCGAGGATACCCGCCTGAAAGTAACGCTCATGGCTCTGGAGATGAAGGTAAAACACAAAATGACCGACGCATGCTTCGACGAGAACATGTCATTCTGGCACGAACGTCTTCCCAAGGGGAACAAGTGCCCGACCAGTTTGGAGGAGGCGAAGAAAATCGTGTGTCCTCTGGATTTACCGCACGTGAAATACCATGTGTGCATGAACAATTGCATCATTTATCGGGACGAGCACGCGGAGTCTACCATATGTCCGGTGTGCGGCGTCACTCGATACAAGAAGAGGAAGAAAGCTCCTCGAAAAGTGGTGTGGTACTTTCCGATCACTCCTCGTCTGCAGCGGTATTTCGCGGACCCTAAGGTAGCAAAGCTCCTGCGTTGGCACGCGGATAGGGAGGAGAAGAAGCGAGAAGATGACGCAAATGATCCGGAGATAGATAAAAAAGACAAGATGCTGAGTCACCCTAAGGATGCGAGCCAGTGGCAAGCGTTGAACTTCGAAGACCTAGAATTTGGGAACGATCGAAGGAACATCGTGCTGGGCGCGAGCACCGATGGAGTCAATCCATTTGGAAGCCAGAGAAGCACACATAGCACCTGGCCTGTGTTTGTGTGGATGTACAACCTTCCCCCTGGTTGTGCATGAAGAGGAAGTACATTCACATGAGTATGCTAATTGAAGGACCGAAACAACCAGGGAACGACATCAATCTGTATCTGGGGCTGCTGAAAGAGGAGCTTGACACGCTGTGGAAAATGCCAGCCAATACGTGGGACGCCGCAGAGAAAGAATATTTCCCTATGAGAGCCGCGCTGCTCACGACGGTGCACGACTATCTCGGTTACGGATATGTCGCGGGGCAGGTGGTCCACGGATTTTCTGGATGCGTCAGGTGCATGGATGACACAACGTATCGCCAGCTAGATAGAGATCCCGGGTCTTTGAAAACCGTGTTCATGGGACATCGAAGGTGGCTTCGCGACGATGACCCGTGGAGAAAACGCAAGGATCTATTCGATGGTGAAACC
>NW_025256723.1:0-1836 GCF_018294505.1 Triticum aestivum
CTATGATATACATGTAATTGATGTGTACCTTACCAGTGCTCGTAGTAGCTCCTGGGTATTTGATACCTGTGCGGTTGCTCATATTTATAACTCAAAGCAGGAGTTGCGGAATAAGCGGAGACTGGCGAAGGACGAGGTGACGATGCGCATCGGGAATGGTTCCAAGGTCGATGTGATCGCCGTCGGCACGCTACCTCTACATTTACCTACGGGATTAGTTTTAAACCTCAATAATTGTTATTTAGTACCAGCTTTGAGCATGAACATTGTATCTGGATCTCGTTTAATTCGAGATGGCTACTCATTTAAATCCGAGAATAATGGTTGTTCTATTTATATGAGAGATATGTTTTATGGTCATGCCCCGCTGGTGAATGGTTTATTCTTAATGAATCTCGAGCGTTATGTTACACATATTCATAGTGTGAATACCAAAAGATGTAAAGTTGATAACGATAGTCCCACATACTTGTGGCACTGCCGCATTGGTCACATTGGTGTCAAGCGCATGAAGAAGCTCCATGCTGATGAACTTTTAGAGTCTCTAGATTATGAATCGTTTGACACATCCAAACCATGCCTCATGGGCAAAATGACCAAGACTCCGTTCTCCAGAACAATGGAGCGAGCAACCAACTTAATGGAAATCATACATACTGATGTGTGCGGTCCAATGAGTGTTGAGGCTCGCGGAGGATATCGTTATGTTCTCACTCTCACTGATGACTTGAGTAGATATGGGTATGTCTACTTGATGAAACACAAGTCTGAGACCTTTGAAAAGTTCAAGGAATTTCAGAATGAGGTAGAGAATCAACGTGACCGAAAGATAAAGTTCTTACAATCAGATCGTGGGGGAGAATATTGAAGTCGCGAATTTGGTATGCACTTAAGGAAATGTGGAATCGTTTCACAACTCACGCCACCTGGAACACCTCAGCGTAACAGTGTGTCCGAATGTCGTAATCGCACTCTATTGGATATGGTGAGATCTATGATGTCACTTACCGATTTACCGCTATCATTTTGGGGATACGCTCTAGAGACAGCTACATTCACTTTAAATAGGGCACCGTCTAAATCCGTTGAGACGACACTGTATGAATTATGGTTTGGGAAGAAACCTAAGCTGTCGTTTCTAAAAGTTTGGGGATGCGATGCTTATGTCAAGAAACTTCAACCTGAGAAGCTCGAACCCAAGTCGGAAAAATGCGTCTTCATAGGATACCCTAAGGAAACCATTGGGTATACCTTCTACTTAAGATCCGAGGGCAAGATCTTTGTTGCCAAGAACGGGTCCTTTCTGGAGAAAGAGTTTCTCTCGAAAGAATTAAGTGGGAGGAAAGTAGAGCTTGATAAAGTACTACCTCTTGAAACGGTAAGTAGCGCAACTCAAGAAGATGTTCCTGTGGTGCCTGCACCGACAAGAGATGAAGTTAATGATGATGATCAAGATACTTCGGATCAAGCTCCTACTAAACTTCGAAGGTCCACAAGGACACGTTCCGCACCAGAGTGGTACGGCAACCCTGTCTTGGAAATCATGTTGTTAGACAACGGTGAACCTTCGAACTATGAAGAAGCGATGGCGGGCCCAGATTCCAACAAATGGCTTGAAGCCATGCAATCCGAGATAGGATCCATGTATGAAAACAAAGTATGGACTTTGACAGACTTGCCCGATGATCGGCGAGCAATAGAAAACAAATGGATCTTTAAGAAGAAGACGGACGCGGATGGTAATGTTACCATATATAAAGCTCGACTTGTCGCTAAGGGTTATCGACAAGTTCAAGGGATTGACTACGATGAGACATTCTCTCCCGTAGCAAAGCT
>NW_025256724.1:0-1836 GCF_018294505.1 Triticum aestivum
CTCGTATACGGGCTGTAGGTGGCCCGTTTGATGATCTTCTGCGGCACCAATCGTGCCTAGATTTGTTCTTCAGAGTTCTCCGTCGGAGTCGGAGTTGCGCTATTTTGCAGCATGTGGCTGTGTTTTGCCCAGATCTTCATGGAGCTTCACGCGTCCGCGATGATGTGGATTGTGTCAACAATGCTGACGGCAAAGTCGGAGTTGTTTGCTCAGAGTTTAGGGGTGGCGATGATGCCTCTAGTGGAGGAGGGATCACGATGGCGCACACGTGCTGTCTCGTTGGGGCCCTCTTTCGAGCTTTGTGCATGGGATTTCTTATGTGTGCAGCTCAGCGTTTGTGATAGTTTTAGTCCGGTTCTTCATAATTAACTAGGCAATCTAGTTTTCGCTTGGTTTTCTCTAATTAACTCAGCAACCATTTTGAAAAAAGAAAAACAATCTCTTCGGTAAGGGTTGACAAATGAGGATCCTCAAATCTTGGCCTTTGCACAAACAGAATATGCATAAAATTAGACAAATGTCTTTTCCATGTAGCCAACTAAGCCATACATTCTTATTCTTATACAATATCATCGAAACATTTTTTTACATATTAAATGGCAGGGTTTCTAGCGTACTTGCTTGCCATAAAATTCATGGAATTGACAAGGAAACATCCTTTTCCGTACGTACAAAATATTAACAAAACATCTTTTACATATAATATGTGATGGACTAGAAATACTGAACTCCCCGCATTTATTCAAATTGACACTTGAGAAGTATTTCTTAGTGCTTGGCCTTCAAATAGATGATAATTATAGGATACTTACCCTTCGCTTTCTTGAGGTGCTTTGAAATCATGCTGGCATAAACCATAAACAGATCATCAAGAATGGCCTCTCCGAAGTGTTTCTTAATCAGCGGTTCCGCCACCGCCCTTATGCACCTGGCAACATTCAACCCACTACTGCTGCAGCCCAACACGACATCATCGTTTGTGTCGTCGTCTTGTGGATCCCAGCTTGATTCAAACACACTCATGTGTTCCACACTGAAGAGATTGTTCTCCTCAACCACAGCCTTCACTTCGTCCATAGATGGCACATAAAATGGAAGGTTGAAAGAGACCAGCTTCTCCTTCTCCACAAGGCCCTGCCACACGTTGCACAAAAATAGTACTTTTTTTTCAAAGTTTGTATGAATTCATATGCATGTTTTAAGATGCTAAATATAAATAGTTTTCCTCCCAAGATATCTCGTAGATGGATACCCGTAGTCACAATAACTTTAGACCATGCAGACTTGGACACACTTCTATTTCTCCTCAGCGATGTGTGCTATGCGTGGCTCCAACAATTCATTTGGGCACCACCCTTTACATTGTTTCCAACCGTATAGGTTCCAACGCTCCATGGAAGGACCCTCTGCCGCCTTTATCCATTAGCTGTCATGCCTAAATATAATGTTATTGAGATTGGCCGCTGCCACTGCTAGCTAGGCATTAGAGTATCACGTCCTCTGCCTCCACTACGTGTCCAAGTTTCACAGACGTCACCAATTCGTGCTCTTAACCCGCATGTGGCCTTCAGCTACCATACCATCGTTATAGCTACCATGCCTATTGTTATCATTGGGCCAGAGACTGTAGAAGGTGGCATATATAATTTTATTTTCTTCCAGTTATTGTAAACTCTAGAAGTTCACATGAATTTTTTGAAATTTTATTAGATAATGATGTTTTAATATTTGGATAGTTCGACCCAAAATCTTTGAAAACCATTTGATCTTTTACTATTCTGAAAGTTTATGAGAAATTTCTAGAGTAGTTTCTTGTAATTTATGAAAGTTGTGTCT
>NW_025256725.1:0-1835 GCF_018294505.1 Triticum aestivum
TTTTCCTACTAGTGAGAGGAGTTCCTGATACTAGATGAACATACCAGCCTACTTGCCTACAACCAAGGTAGAATTATCAGCGGAGACACCACAGTCAGAGCTGGTGACTGAAGAAAGCCTGCAGATAGCTACCATCAATGTCTTTTTTTTAGCCAGGATCTTGCACGTGACCGTTGTTTTCGAAGCCTTATCTGCAGTTGAGAATATAAGGCGAGAAGACGCAGGTGCACGATACATTGGATACTACAAAGTAGACACGTTTCTACAAACGACATGGCAGAATATCTATACCATAGTTGAAGCAAAGCACCCTATATCCATGAAAATAAATAGTATACGGATTCCGGCGTCAAGGAAGAAAATGAGACAATAACATTTGATGAATATTCAAGTTCTTGGTAGAAAGTAGGAGTGCTTATGAGGGGTGCTGCTATAAGGGGATGGCGGTAATCAGAAGAAATTTGCAATTTGGTGAAATAACTACCTCATAGAAGAGTTAATTGGTTTCGATGTAGGAAAAATCTGCAGGCTGGTTAAGCTTTGATGTATAAATAGTAGCACTTCGCTTTGTGTAAAAAAAAGTTCTTGCTAAGGTTATTCAATGGGCTAAGTTTTCTAAACAGTGTTGTCTTGATATTACAGTACTAAAATCTCGAGAATCCTTGATGGACCAAGGCAAGTAGTGTTTGTAATGACTTGGTTTATGATAGTCATTGCCATCAAATATTTTAAACTTGCTCATATCATGACATCCAGAATAACTGAACTATCCTATTTACAATGCTTCACACAAATAGATAAAAAAATTATAAGTTTTCTTATCAGAAACAGAAAAATTACACCACCATATGTGTGGAGTGTGTTGTAGTGCTCCACAAAAATATTTTTCCATGACTCCTGAAAACTTTCAAGGATAGAGCAAATTGCCCACAACAATTTCCATGAAATTCCTTCTATTGTGGTGGCAAGTATAATACTTAATCCTGAAAAATATTTTTTTGTGTATAATCGAACACTTAAATAACTGACTGAGGGAATTTGAGAGGATGGAGAAGATGGGGGCACAATAGGGAAATGGATGGAGCGAAAGAAAGAAGAGAGTGGAGATGAGAGACAGGGTGAGAAAGAGGGTCTTTACATTAAAAAAAGGTCGACAATGATGGGTAAGCATGATTAGTACGAGGGTAAAGTATATATCATAGAACCATTGTCATATACAAGGAGCCCGTAGCAACGCACGGGCATTATACTAGTATGTGCTAATGTACGTGTAAAAGTTAACACTATGCGGTGCAAAAAGAGAAATTACCAACGGGGACACCGGTGAAGATCTGTCCTAGGACAAGTAGACGAAGCAGTCTACGTTAAACGTGTCAGAAGGTCAATGACTGCACCTTGCCGCGTTCGAAATCCAATCAAGTAACGCATCTTGGTCTTTTCTTCCCTCTTGTCGATTATTAACGACGTAGCTGATGGTGGGCCCAAGAACAGGGCGGCCCAGCGGTACGTCCATACCTGGTGGGCTGAACACGGCAAGGGCCCAGCGACCGTGGACCTGGAACGAGCGCGCCGGTCGGTTCGACGTTTGATTAGTACCACACCGGTGGCTGAGAAACGTATCTAGCGGTTTAAAAATCCTGGTACTGAGTTATTCATCGCCGAGGAAAGCATTCATGCACCAGCTATGCTAGCTAGCTGGTTGAACAGGTCTGCTGAGGCACCACCGATGACGGTTATTCATGAGCCAGCTATGCTAGCTAACCTGGCCGCACAGGTCTGCCGAGGTGAAAAGCATTCACTGGCGTAGCTAACCAGTGATGTAAGTCTTTTTTAAA
>NW_025256726.1:0-1835 GCF_018294505.1 Triticum aestivum
CACATCTTGCACCTGTTCAGTCATCATTTGCTGAAACTTATCATGAAGCTCCTTGTTCGATAAATTCTCCCAGTCAATCTCGTCGGCTTGTGATCCTGGCATGGTTAGCAGCAATAGAAACACACAAGAATATGATCCTACAGACTACGAACAAGTGGTGGTGGTGGGTGTCACAAATCCGTCAAGCAAATCTCAAATTCTTACCAGTTCTTACCCAGCAGCAGGCGGTGATCGGCAACCGTTGTAGTCAAAAACTCTCAAAGCTTGGATAGAGCGATTACCAGGGAGAGTCAAACGCACGACGTAGATGTATGTGGAGCTGGGAAGGCTTATAATATGGTAGCAAAAAGGGTCAGCAATAATCAATTCAGAGATGCAAAGTTGAATAAACGCTCAACGATGGTACTGTGCTGGTCCTAGGCTAGACTGTGCTAGAGACGCGAGCCTAGAACACTAACAAAATCACGGCGCGGCACGTAAACAAGGGAAAAGCACACTCTGAATTATTTTTTTCGCTCTTTTTTTTTTGCGAAAAATCACTATAATGGCGAGTGTCTCAAAACTCTTCCTAGCTCAAACTGACAGGATGGGCACGAAATTTTTTCGACCAATTTTTTTTTTTGACTGCCCGGACCCAAAAACTGGAAACGGGTCAAAAAAAACTTCCTATAATGGCACCTGTCTCAAAACACTAAGAAACACCTAAAAATAGGATAGCCAGAAATTTTTTCGAAAAATGCGTTTTCGAAAATTTTTGGGCCTAAACGGAGCGTGGCTACCCGACTCTTTTTTTTTTTCCGGAACCTACGCCGGCAGGAAACACGAATCG
Organism: Triticum aestivum; assembly: GCF_018294505.1. Classification (NCBI taxonomy): domain Eukaryota; kingdom Viridiplantae; phylum Streptophyta; class Magnoliopsida; order Poales; family Poaceae; genus Triticum; species Triticum aestivum. The sequence continues at coordinate 830 of NW_025256726.1, forward strand.
GAATCTAGAGGGATCCCGAAAACAAACCTAATAAGCAAAGAACTCGGATTGGTGGTGGATATATGGTGGTGGTATATGGCAGCGGTGGTGGTAGCGGTGGTAGTATATGGATATGGATCGGTGGTGGTATATGGACACGGATTGGTGGTGGTATATGGATACGGATTCGGTGCGTTGGTGGTAGATGGCAAGGGCGATGATGATGGTGCGGCGGCGGCGTGACAACTTATGACCAGAACTCGAAACTCTAAAAGACTAGACTCTAAGACCAGCAACTAGACACGACGATGCAACCGCAAATTCAACAAAGCAAAACCCTAAAAAGATTATGCAAAGGCTCAGATTGGTTCGGATATGATGAACTAACCCTAAATTTTTTTGTGGCTTTTTCGTGGACTATAGGTATGAAGAACAGACTCGATCTAAACTACGAAAAACTGTAAAATCTCACCGAGCAACCTGGAAATCTGATACCACTTGATAGAGGCGGGGGTGTCCCGATCTTTCGATGAGATGATAACTATCGATTTGGTGAAGATGACTTTGACGATCCGACTACAAGCGTGCACGACGTTGCGCCTTAGCAATCGCTAAACCAACTCCGAAAGGTTATTGACCACGCTGGAGCACAATCAACCTGACCACGAAGGTCTATTCCTGCAAGCAATCGAAGAACAAGCAAGAATATGATAAAAGCAATCTGAATATTGCGAGTATATATGAATTATTGATAAAGGTGAGGATCCGTAAGCGGTCTTGGTCTGGTCGTTGGACACAAACGAAGTACACGAAGTTGCAATGGCTAACTTTTAACTAAACAAATCCCAAAGTCTAAACGATGCCCTAAGGGCTGTATATATGGAGGAAGAGGGGGGAATTTCGTGGCCCTTGGTGGAGGGGTCCGAAATCAACCCTATCTCTTGTTTCCCCACACATACGGACTCTAAAAATAGCCTATACTTATGTATTTCGAAATTACATGGGCCTGGCCCAAAAATAAGGTGAC
>NW_025256727.1:0-1835 GCF_018294505.1 Triticum aestivum
GGCCAAGGAGGTGGGAGGACGTCCCAAGGCAGCCTAAAACTAAATCTAGGTCGTACAAGGCCAATGGGCCCAAGTGGAGGTGATGTAACACCTTTGGACTTGTAGTTTGACTCGGATTCTGCTGCAGCATCAGATTGTTTCGTCCACAACTCAACGCTCCGGACGAGTTTGAAGGTGATTCCAATTGGGTTGGAAAGTGCACGAAATCTAGTTTCCAACAAAAAAAGAATCACCCAATTCGGAGTCCGTATGAAAAACTTGTGTGCGTTTTGAGTCAGGTGTGTCTGTGCAGTCCGAATCTGAATCCAGAACGTGAGAGACTTGGACTCTATCTTCTCTTGGGCCAAAAGTGACGTGAGAGAACTTTTTGGACAGCAAATAAACATCTCTTTCTTCCTTATCTTCATATGTGGATTGTACAAATGTCCCATACACCTGCAATTAGACAAAACACAAAAGTGTGTGAAGTATTTTTGTTCTGGATAACATAAATAGATTATTGAATAGTTTTCACTAGAAATCACCTGACAAATATGCATATATGCAATATTTTTGGTCATATCCAAGGTAGTCATGTCCTCATCAGATCCCCTAAAGGTTTCCATTCCAGTGCAACAAGACCAAGACCACATGCTCGGCAGGACGGATGTCATTGCCGAGCCCACCACTGTGTCATGACCAGAAGCTTTGCAGGTGAATACCACCTTTTGTCAGGTTAAGATGTACTCTTGTCCTGATAGAGGCGGGGGTGTCCCGATCTTTCGATGAGATGATAACTATCGATTTGGTGAAGATGACTTTGACGATCCGACTACAAACGTGCACGACGTTGCGCCTTAGCAATCGCTAAACCAACTCCGAAAGGTTATTGACCACGCTGGAGCACAATCAACCTGACCACGAAGGTCTATTCCTGCAAACAATCGAAGAACAAGCAAGAATATGATAAAAGCAATCTGAATATTGCGAGTATATATGAAGTATTGATAAAGGTGGGGATCCGTAAGCGGTCTTGGTCTGGTCGTTGGACACAAACGAAGTACACGAAGTTGCAATGGCTAACTTTTAACTAAACAAATCCCAAGAAAAGCTACTAGATGGATCTACTTATATAGGAGCAAGGGGTGGCGGCCAAGGAGGTGGGAGGACGTCCCAAGGCAGCCTAAAACTAAATCTAGGTCGTACAAGGCCAATGGGCCCAAGTGGAGGTGATGTAACACCTTTGGACTTGTAGTTTGACTCGGATTCTGCTGCAGCATCAGATTGTTTCGTCCACAACTCAACGCTCCGGACGAATTTGAAGGTGATTCGAATTGGGTTGGAAAGTGCACGAAATCTAGTTTCCAACAAAAAAAGAATCACCCAATTCAGAGTCCGTATGAAAAACTTGTGTGCGTTTTGAGTTGGGTGTGTCTGTGCAGTCCGAATCTGAATCCAGAACATGAGAGACTTGGACTCTATCTTCTCTTGGGCCAAAAGTGACGTGAGAGAACTTTTTGGACAGCAAATAAACATCTCTTTCTTCCTTATCTTCATATGTGGATTGTACAAATGTCCCATACACCTGCAATTAGACAAAACACAAAAGTGTGTGAAGTATTTTTGTTCTGGATAACATAAATAGATTATTGAATAGTTTGCACTAGAAATCACCTGACAAATATGCATATATGCAATATTTTTGGTCATATCCAAGGTAGTCATGTCCTCATCATCCTCCCCTTCTTGAAAATAAAGCCGTCCTCGGCGTTGCTTATTCTGAAATGTGGCTAACAAAAGAGACAAGGTGTACATGTTGTATATGTATATGTCATCCATTTTTACTTCCCTTGATT
>NW_025256728.1:0-1835 GCF_018294505.1 Triticum aestivum
ATGAACCAAACAGGGCCTAAGTCCTAGCTTGCAAGCGGGCTCTCCAAGTGGTGCGCGAGGAGGTCAACGCCGTGAGGGTGCATGTGGAGCTCGATAGTTAAGACGGGTACAAAGGTTGAATCAACCACTGGAAATGCTTTCCGCCGTAGGGCCATGAGTGAAGAGATCAAGCCGATGCTTAGTTCATCGCCGAGGTTTAAAGTTTTGTGGGTGCGACGTTCTGCTAATGTTGTTGCATATAAGTTGGCTAAGGTAAGGATCGGTGAAGAACTTTGTGAGGTTTGGTTGGGGGTCCCCAGACTGGGTTCTAGATGTAATTTCGGATGAGGTTTCAAACTTTGAAGTTTAAATAAAGCGGCAACATTAATCCTAAAAAAGACTAGCTTACGTGCAATATGTATTACTACCAATGGCTCTCTCAGTTGCACAAGGGAGGCTACTTTCGAAGCGAAGGTAGGGTCGTAGGGATCAAGAGTGTGGGGGTAAATTACCTCGGGGCGTCCTCACTCTTCCCTTGAATTATGCCCAATGTCGGAGCATCAGTAGCGTTCTGGGAACTTTTTATCATCCTCGAAACAGGCTTTCACTCCGCTTTATATAGAAAGCATCAACCACACAGAGTACATGGCCGAATGATACAAGGGGATCGGGTAGCCCTCAAACAATGCCGATCTTAGGCAAACCTGATCGCGCAACACGCACGCGGCTACGCAACCGTAATAGAGTAGAAGAAGAACTGAGAACAACACCCACCATAAGCCCTATAGCACCTAAGTTCCACGACAACGCCCCCAGGAGTGAAAACAGCGCAAGGCCTCGCCGTTGCCGAGTCCCGAAAGACATAAGTTTTCAGCCGGAACCCGGACACGGAGAGGAGCGCCACAACGACGTCTTTAGGAAGATAACGGCGCTTGCGAGCATTGCCGTTGTCGGCGATAAAGCGCGAAGCTTTCGCTTGGCAACTCCACTGTGTCCCTAAGCGAGGTCTCCAGGGCAAGAGTGGTGAGCCCAGAACTCCAGATCCGGGTTGGGGCACCACCATCATCAGGGACAAGAGCGCGCCAGAGCCACCCGCCGCACCACCTCTCACCACCCACACGACCAAGAGAGAATGCCATCACCACCGCTATTGTGCCCGCCAAAGAGCCAACCATACAGACCACCATCCGGGGCCGCCACCCCGGCATCCATGTCCAAGGATCCACTAACCGTCCACGTCATGATGCATCCACCATGATAGGAAGAGTAAAAGGGGTCTCCTTTCACTCCTAGCCCGGCATCAACCATGGAGGGGCATCCGGGAACTTCTTATCATAGCTTGCCTTGATGCTTCTAGACATTTAAAATGGCCATGACAAAAAGGAAGATTGGGTTTTGCGGAAGACACGAGAGTCTCGAATGGGTTGGCTTGGTTGTCATGTCCAAACCTAAGTGTCACGCAAGCCCCTCTTGTGTTCACTAAACTCCCTTCGGTGTCCACTTACCCGAGCCATGTCCTTCTCCTTTTATGAATAAGTGTGAATATTTTATATCATACAGGACGATATTCCTCTTTTTTATTGATTGAATTAATTGTTAGATAAAATCGACAAGGCAAAACTAAGTTTTCATAAATAAAAAAAACATGTTGTACCAGTTTTAATGGGCGCGGTGATGTGGCACCTCTTTATAGCTCGGCAACATGTTGAACCACGTGCGCTGTTGGGCCGTCGGCCCAAAGCACGGCGTGACGCGGGATGGGCCGCTGCTCCATATATATAGCAGCGCCCCTCCGACAAACCCTAACGCCAGAGTTCGTGATTGGGGATTGGCGGCGGCGTAGGGCGGCGGCCGAC